>NW_027515101.1:21138-94372 GCF_048772815.1 Callospermophilus lateralis
GGCGAATAACTCATTCAATGAAAGGCGTTGGTAGGCTGCCAAAAAACTACAGTCTCCTGAAATCACAACATATATTTTTTCTTCCGACCTTCATGATACTTTCAAGTAATGAGCAGTACCCCAATCAAACTTGGATGCCCAAGTTTCGTTCTCCTAGGTTGAAGCATTCGTTTGCAGGAACAGTTTGAATTTTTAGGTTTCACTGTGTTTTCTCCTATATTGACAGATGCAGTTCGAACTCTAAATCAAACACGGTTTTTGGTGGCTTCTTGAAACTTGACACAATAAAGTAGTTCTATGTTTTGTCCCTAAGGTTTGTTTCCTCTTGATGTAGCCTTAAGCAGAGACTGGCGAATAACACTTTCAATGAAAGGCATTGTTAAGCTTCCAAATACTACAATCTCCTGAAATCTCAATGTATATTTCTTCACCCGACCTTCATGATAACTTCAAGTAATGAGCAGTACACCAATCAAACTTGGATGCCCAAGTTTCGTTCTCCTAGGATGAAGCATTCGTTTGCAGGAACAGTTTGAATTTTAAGGTTTCACTCTGTTTTCTCCTATATTGACAGATGCAGTTCGAACTCTAAATCAAACACGGTTTGTGGTAGCTTCTTGAAACTCGACCCAATAAAGTAGTTCTACGTTCTATCCCTAAGGTTTGTTTCCTCTTGATGTAGCCTTAAGCGGAGACTGGCGAATAACACTTTCAATGAAAGGCATTGTTAAGCTTCCAAAAATCTACCATCTCCTGAAATCTCAATGTATATTTTTTCATCGGACCTTCATGATAACTTCAAGTAATGAGCAGTACACCAATCAAACTTGGATGCCCAAGTTTCGTTCTCCTAGGTTAAAGCATTCGTTTGCAGGAACAGTTTGAATTTTTAGGTTTCACTGCGTTTTCTTCTATTTTGACAGATGCAGTTAGAACTCTAAATCAAACACGGTTTGTGCTAGCTTCTTGAAACTTGACACAATACAGCAGTTCTACGTTCTAACTCTAAGGATTGTTTCCTCTTGATGTAGCCTTAAGCACAGAATGGCGAATAACTCATTCAATGAAAGGCGTTGGTAGGCTGCCAAAAAACTACAGTCTCCTGAAATCACAACATATATTTTTTCTTCCGACCTTCATGATACTTTCAAGTAATGAGCAGTACACCAATCAAACTTGGATGCCCAAGTTTCGTTCTCCTAGGTTGAAGCATTCGTTTTCAGGAACAGTTTGAATTTTTAGGTTTCACTCTGTTTTCTCCTATATTGACAGATGCAGTTCGAACTCTAAATCAAACACGGTTTGTGGTAGCTTCTTGAAACTTGACACAATAAAGTAGTTCTACGTTCTATCCCTAAGGTTTGTTTCCACTTGATGTAGCCTTAAGCAGAGACTGGCCAATAAACATTCAATGAAAGGCGTTGGTAGGCTGCCAAAAAACTACAGTCTCCTGAAATCACAACATATATTTTTTCTTCCGAACTTCATTATACTTTCAAGTAATGAGCAGTACACCAATCAAACTTGGATGCCCAAGTTTCGTTCTCCTACTTTGAAGCATCCGTTTGCAGTAACAGTTTGAATTATTAGTTTTCACGCTGTTTTCTCCTATATTGACAGATGCAGTTCGAACTCTAAATCAAACACGGTTTGTGGTAGCTTCTTGAAACTTGACACAATACAGTAGTTCTATGTTCTATCTCTATGGTTTGTTTCCTCTTGATGTAGCCTTAAGCAGAGACTGGCGAATAACTCATTCAATGAAAGGCATTGTTAGGCTGCCAAAAAACTACAGTCTCCTGAAATCACAACATATATTTTTTCTTCCGACCTTCATGATACTTTCAAGTAATGAGCAGTACACCAATCAAACTTGGATGTCCAAGTTTCGTTCTCCTAGGTTGAAGCATTCGTTTGCAGGAACAGTTTGAATTTTTAGGTTTCACTGCGTTTTCTTCTGTATTGACAGATGCAGTTCGAACTCTAAATCAAACACAGTTTGTGCTAGCTTCTTGAAACTTGACACAATACAGTAGTTCTATGTTCTATCTCTAAGGTTTGTTTCCTCTTGATGTAGCCTTAAGCAGAGACTGGCGAATAACACTTTCAATGAAAGGCATTGTTAAGCTTCCAAAAAACTACCATCTCCTGAAATCTCAATGTATATTTTTTCATCCGACCTTCATGATAACTTCAAGTAATGAGCAGTACACCAATCAAACTTGGATGTACAAGTTTCGTTCTCCTATGTTGAAGCATCCGTTTGCAGTAACAGTTTGAATTTTTAGTTTTCACTCTGTTTTCTCCTATATTGACAGATGCAGTTAGAACTCTAAATCAAACACGGTTTGTGCTAGCTTCTTGAAACTTGACACAATACAGCAGTTCTACGTTCTAACTCTAAGGATTTTTTCCTCTTGATGTAGCCTTAAGCACAGAATGGCGAATAACTCATTCAATGAAAGGCGTTGGTAGGCTGCCAAAAAACTACAGTCTCCTGAAATCACAACATATATTTTTTCTTGCGACCTTCATGATACTTTCAAGTAATGAGCAGTACACCAATCAAACTTGGATGCCCAAGTTTCGTTCTCCTAGGTTGAAGCATTCGTTTGCAGGAACAGTTTGAATTTTTAGGTTTCACTCTGTTTTCTCCTATATTGACAGATGCAGTTCGAACTCTAAATCAAACACGGTTTGTGGTAGCTTCTTGAAACTTGACACAATAAAGTAGTTCTACGTTCTATCCCTAAGGTTTGGTTCCTCTTGATGTAGCCTTAAGCAGAGACTGGCGAATTAACTTTCAATGAAAGGCATTGTTAAGCTTCCAAAAAACTACCATCTCCTGAAATCTCAATGTATATTTTTTCATCCAACCTTCATGATAACTTCAAGTAATGAGCAGTACCCCAATCAAACTTGGATGCCCAAGTTTAATTCTCCTAGGTTGAAGCATTCGTTTGCAGGAACAGTTTGAATTTTTAGGTTTCACTGCGTTTTCTTCTATATTGACAGATGCAGTTAGAACTCAAATCAAACACGGTTTGTGCTAGCTTCTTGAAACTTGACACAATACAGTAGTTCTACGTTCTAACTCTAAGGATTGTTTCCTCTTGATGTAGCCTTAAGCAGAGAATGGCGAATAACTCATTCAATGAAAGGCGTTGGTAGGCTGCCAAAAAACTACAGTCTCCTGAAATCACAACATATATTTTTTCTTCCGACCTTCATGATACTTTCAAGTAATGAGCAGTACCCCAATCAAACTTGGATGCCCAAGTTTCGTTCTCCTAGGTTGAAGCATTCGTTTGCAGGAACAGTTTGAATTTTTAGGTTTCACTGTGTTTTCTCCTATATTGACAGATGCAGTTCGAACTCTAAATCAAACACGGTTTTTGGTGGCTTCTTGAAACTTGACACAATAAAGTAGTTCTACGTTTTGTCCCTAAGGTTTGTTTCCTCTTGATGTAGCCTTAAGCAGAGACTGGCGAATAACATTTTCAATGAAAGGCATTGTTAAGCTTCCAAAAGACTACAAACTCCTGAAATCTCAATGTATATTTCTTCACCCGACCTTCATGATAACTTCAAGTAATGAGCAGTACACCAATCAAACTTGGATGCCCAAGTTTCGTTCTCCTAGGATGAAGCATTCGTTTGCAGGAACAGTTTGAATTTTTAGGTTTCACTCTGTTTTCTCCTATATAGACAGATGCAGTTCGAACTCTAAATCAAACACGGTTTGTGGTAGCTTCTTGTAACTTGACACAATACTGTAGTTCTACGTTCTAACTCTAAGGTTTATTTCCTCTTGATGTAGCCTTAACCAGAGACTGGCGAATAACTCATTCAATGAAAGGCGTTGGTAGGGTGCCAAAAAACTACAGTCTCCTGAAATCACAACATATATTTTTTCTTCTGACCTTCATGATACTTTCAAGTAATGAGCAGTACACCAATCAACCTTGGATGCCCAAGTTTCATTCTCCTAGGTTGAAGCATTCGTTTGCAGGAACAGTTTGATTTTTAGGTTTCACTGCGTTTTCTTCTATATTGACAGATGCAGTAAGAACTCTAAATCAAACATGGTTTGTGCTAGCTTCTTGAAACTTGACACAATACAGTAGTTCTACGTTCTATTTCTAAGGTTTGTTTCCTCTTGATGTAGCCTTAAGCAGAGACTGGCGAATAACTCATTCAATGAAAGACATTGGTAGGCTGCCAAAAAACTACAGTCTCCTGAAATCACAACATATATTTTTTCCTACGACCTTCATGATACTTTCAAGTAATGAGCAGTACACCAATCAAACTTTGATGCCCAAGTTTCGTTCTTCTAGATTGAAGCATCCGTTTGCAGAAACAGTTTGAATTTTTAGGTTTCACTCTGTTTTCTCCTATATTGACAGATGCAGTTCGAACTCTAAATCAAACACGGTTTGAGCAAGCTTCTTGAAAATTGACACAATACAGTAGTTCTATGTTCTACCTCTAAGGTTTGTTTCCTCTTGATGTAGCCTTAAGCAGAGACTGGCGAATAACTCATTCAATGAAAGGCGTTGGTAGGCTGTCAAAAAACTACAGTCTCCTGAAATCACAACTTTTTTATTTTTTTCCTACGACCTTCATGATACTTTCAAGTAATGAGCAGTACACCAATCAAACTTGGATGCCCAAGTTTCGTTCTTCTAGATTGAAGTATTCGTTTGCAGAAACAGTTTGAATTTTTAGGTTTCACTCTGTTTTCTCCTATATTGACAGATGCAGTTCGAACTCTAAATCAAACACGGTTTGTGCTAGCTTCTTGAAAATTGACACAATACAGTAGTTCTACGTTCTATCTCTAAGGTTTGTTTACTCTTGATGTAGCCTTAAGCAGAGAATGGCGAATAAGTCATTCAATGAAAGTCGTAGGTAGGCTGCCAAAAAACTACAGTCTCCTAAAATCACAACATATATTTTTTTTTCCGACCTTCATGATACTTTCAAGTAATGAGCAGTACACGAATCAAAATTGGATGCCCAAGTTTCGATCCCCTAGGTTGAAGCATTCGTTTGCAGGAACAGTTTGAATTTTTAGGTTTCACTGCATTTTCTTCTATATTGACAGATGCAGTTAGAACTCTAAATCAAACACGGTTTGTGCTAGCTTCTTGAAACTTGACACAGTACAGCAGTTCTACGTTCTAACTCTAAGGTTTGTGTCCTCTTGATGTAGCCTTAAGCAGAGACTGGCGAATAACTCATTCAATGAAAGGCGTTTTTTGGCTGCCAAAAAACTACAGTCTCCTGAAATCACAACATATATATTTTTTTCCGACCTTCATGATACTTTCAAGTAATAAGAAGTACACCAATCAAACTTGGATGCCCACGTTTCGTTCTCCTACGTTGAAGCATCCGTTTGCAGTAACAGTTTGAATTTTTAGTTTTCACTCTGTTTTCTCCTATATTGACAATGCAGTTAGAACTCTAAATCAAACACGGTTTGTGGTAGCTTCTTGAAACTTGACACAATACAGTAGTTCTACGTTCTATATCTAAGGTTTGTTTCCTCTTGATGTAGCCTTAAGCAGAGACTGGCGAATAACACTTTCAATGAAAGGCATTGTTAAGCATCCAAAAAACTACCATCTCCTGAAATCTCAATGTATATTTTTTCATCTGACCTTCATGATACTTTCAAGTAATGAGCAGTACACCAATCAAACTTGGATGCCCAAGTTTCGTTCTTCTACGTTGAAGCATTCGTTTGCAGGAACAGTTTGAATTTTTAGGTTTCACTCTGTTTTCTCCTATATTGACAGATGCAGTTCGAACTCTAAATCAAACACGGTTTGTGCTAGCTTCTTGAAACTTGACACAATACAGTAGTTCTAAGTTCTATCTCTAAGGTTTGTTTCCTCTTGATGTAGCCTTAAGCAGAGACTGGCGAATAACTCATTCAATGAAAGGCATTGGTAGGCTGCCAAAAAACTACAGTCTCCTGAAATCATAACATTTTTTTTTTCTTCCGAACTTCATTATACTTTCAAGTAATGAGCAGTACACCAATCAAACTTGGATGTCCAAGTTTCGTTCTCCTACCTTGAAGCATCCGTTTGCAGTAACAGTTTGAATTTTTAGTTTTCACTCTGTTTTCTCCTATATTGACAGATGCAGTTAGAACTCTAAATCAAACACGGTTTGTGGTAACTTCTTGAAACTTGACACAATACAGTAGTTCTACATTCTATCTCTAAGGTTTGTATCCTCTTGATGTATCCTTAAGCAGAGACTGGCAAATAACTCATTCAATGAAAGGCATTGTTAGGATGCCAAAAAACTACAGTCTCCTGAAATCACAAGATATATTTTTTTTTCCGACCTTCATGATACTTTCAAGTAATGAGCAGTACACCAATCAAACTTGGATGCCCAGGTTTCGTTCTCCTACGTTGAAGCATTCGTTTGCAGGAACAGTTTGAATAATTAGGTTTCACTGCGTTTTCTTCTACATTGACAGATGCAGTAAGAACTCTAAATCAAACACGGTTTGTGCTAGCTTCTTGAAACTTGACACAATACAGTAGTTCTACGTTCTAACTCTAAGGTTTGTTTCCTCTTGATGTAGCCTTAAGCAGAGACTGGCGAATAACACTTTCAATGAAAGGCATTGTTAAGCTTCCAAAAGACTACAATCTCCTGAAATATCAATGTATATTTCTTCACCCGACCTTCATGATAACTTCAAGTAATGAGCAGTACACCAATCAAACTTGGATGCCCAAGTTTCGTTCTCCTAGGTTGAAGCATTCGTTTGCAGGAACAGTTTGAATTTTTAGGTTTCACTCTGTTTTCTCCTATATTGACAGATGCAGTTCGAACTCTAAATCAAACACGGTTTGTGGTAGCTTCTTGAAACTTGACACAATAAAGTAGTTCTACTTTCTATCCCTAAGGTTTGTTTCCTCTTGATGTAGCCTTAAGCAGAGACTGGCAAATAACACTTTCAATGAAAGGCAATGTTAAGCTTCCAAAAAAGTACCATCTCCTGAAATCTCAATGTATATTTTTTCTTGTGACTTTCATGATAACTTCAAGTAATGAGCAGTACACCAATCAAACTTGGATGCCCAAGTTTCGTTCTCCTGGTTTGAAGCATTCGTTTGCAGGAACAGTTTGAATTTTTAGGTTTCACTGCGTTTTTTTCTATATTGACAGATGCAGTTAGAACTCAAATCAAACACGGTTTGTGCTAGCTTCTTGAAACTTGACACAATACAGTAGTTCTACGTTCTAACTCTAAGGATTGTTTCCTCTTGAGGTAGCCTTAAGCAGAGAATGGCGAATAACTCATTCAATGAAAGGCGTTGGTAGGCTGCCAAAAAACTACAGTCTCCTGAAATCACAACATATATTTTTTCTTCCGACCTTCATGATACTTTCAAGTAATGAGCAGTACCCCAATCAAACTTGGATGCCCAAGTTTCGTTCTCCTAGGTTGAAGCATTCGTTTGCAGGAACACTTTGAATTTTTAGGTTTCACTGTGTTTTCTCCTATATTGACAGATGCAGTTCGAACTCTAAATCAAACACGGTTTGTGGTGGCTTCTTGAAACTTGACACAATAAAGTAGTTCTACGTTTTGTCCCTAAGGTTTGTTTCCTCTTGATGTAGCCTTAAGCAGAGACTGGCAAATAACACTTTCAATGAAAGGCATTGTTAAGCTTCCAAAAGACTACAATCTCCTGAAATCTCAATGTATATGTCTTCACCCGACCTTCATGATAACTTCAAGTAATGAGCAGTACACCAATCAAACTTGGATGCCCAAGTTTTGTTCTCCTAGGTTGAAGCATTAGTTTGCAGGTACAGTTTGAATTTTTAGGTTTCACTCTGTTTTCTCCTATATTGACAGATGCAGTTCGAACTCTAAATCAAACACGGTTTGTGGTAGCTTCTTGAAACTTGACACAATAAAGTAGTTCTACGCTCTATTTCTAAGGTTTGTCTCCTCTTGATGTAGCCTTAAGCAGAGACTGGCGAATAACACTTTCAATGAAAGGCATTGTTAAGCTTCCAAAAAACTACCATCTCCTGAAATCTCAATGTATATTTTTTCATCCGACCTTCATGATAACTTCAAGTAATGAGCAGTACACCAATCAAACTTGGATGCCCAAGTTTCGTTCTCCTAGGTTGAAGCATTCGTTTGCAGGAACAGTTTGAATTTTTAGGTTTCACTGCCTTTTCTTCTATATTGACAGATGCAGTTAGAACTCAAATCAAACACGGTTTGTGCTAGCTTCTTGAAACTTGACACAATACAGTAGTTCTACGTTCTATCTCTAAGGTTTGTTTCCTCTTGATGTAGCCTTAAGCAGAGACTGGCGAATAACTCATTCAATGAAAGGCGTTAGTAGGCTGCCAAAAAATTACAGTCTCCTGAAATCACAACATATATTTTTTCTTCCGACCTTCATGATACTTTCAAGAATTGAGCAGTACAGCAATCAAACTTGGATGCCCAAGTTTCGTTCTCCTACGTTGAAGCATCCGTTTGCAGTAACAGTTTGAATTTTTAGTTTTCACTCTGTTTTCTCCTATATTGACAGATGCAGTTAGAACTCTAAATCAAACATGGTTTGTGCTAGCTTCTTGAAGCTTGACACAATACAGTAGTTCTACGTTCTAACTCTAAGGTTTGTTTCCTCTTGATGTAGCCTTATGCAGAGACTGGCGAATAACTCATTCAATGAAAGGCGTTGGTAGGCTGCCAAAAAACTACAGTCTCCTGAAATCACAACATATATTTTTTCTTCCGAACTTCATGATACTTTCAAGTAATGAGCAGTACACCAATCAAACTTGGATGCCCAAGTTTCGTTCTCCTAGGTTGAAGCATTCGTTTTCAGGAACAGTTTGAATTTTTAGGTTTCACTCTTTTTTCTCCCATATTGACAGATGCAGTCGAACTCTAAATCAAACACGGTTTGTGGTAGCTTCTTGAAACTTGACACAATAAAGTAGTTCTACGTTCTATCCCTAAGGTTTGTTTCCTCTTGATGTAGCCTTAAGCAGAGACTGGCAAATAACACTTTCAATGAAAAACAATGTTAGGCTTCCAAAAAAGTACCATCTCCTGAAATCTCAATGTATATTTTTTCATGCGACCTTCATGATAACTTCAAGTAATGAGCAGTACACCAATCAAACTTGGAAGCCCAAGTTTCGTTCTCCTAGTTTGGAAGCATTCGTTTGCAGGAACAGTTTGAATTTTTAGGTTTCACTGCGTTTTCTTCTATATTGACAGATGCAGTTAGAACTCTAAAACAAACACGGTTTGTGCTACCTTCTTGAAACTTGACACAATACAGTAGTTCTACGTTCTAACTCTAAGGTTTGTTTCCTCTTGATGTAGCCTTAAGCAGAGACTGGCAAATAACACTTTCAATGAAAGGCATTGTTAAGCTTCCAAAGACTACAATCTCCTGAAATCTCAATGTATATTTCTTCACCCGACCTTCATGATAACTTCAAGTAATGAGCAGTACACCAATCAAACTTGGATGCCCAAGTTTCGTTCTCCTAGGATGAAGCGTTCGTTTGCAGGAACAGTTTGAATTTTTAGGTTTCACTCTGTTTTCTCCTATATTGACAGATGCAGTTCGAACTCTAAATCAAACACGGTTTGTGGTAGCTTCTTGAAACTTGACGCAATACAGTAGTTCTACGTTCTAACTCTAAGGTTTGTTTCCTCTTGATGTAGCCTTAAGCAGAGACTGGCGAATAACTCATTCAATGAAAGGCGTTGGTAGGCTTCCAAAAAACTACAGTCTCCTGAAATCACAACATATATTTTTTCTTCTGACCTTCATGATACTTTCAAGTAATGAGCAGTGCACCAATCAACCTTGGATGCCCAAGTTTTGTTCTCCTAGGTTGAAGCATTCGTTTGCAGGTACAGTTTGAATTTTTAGGTTTCACTCTGTTTTCTCCTATATTGACAGATGCAGTTCGAACTCTAAATCAAACACGGTTTTTGGTAGCTTCTTGAAACTTGACACAATACAGTAGTTCTACGTTCTATCTCTAAGGTTTGTTTCCTCTTGATGTAGCCTTAAGCAGAGACTGGCGAATAACTCATTCAATGAAAGGCGTTGGTAGGCTGCCAAAAAACTACAGTCTCCTGAAATCACAACATATATTTTTTTTTTCCGACCTTCATGATACTTTCAAGTAATGAGCAGTACACCAAACAAACTTGGATGCCCAAGTTTCGTTCTTCTAGGTTGAAGCATTCCTTTGCAGGAACAGTTTGAATTTTTAGGTTTCACTCTGTTTTCTCTTATATTGACAGATGCAGTTCGAAATCTAAATCAAACACGGTTTGTGCTAGCTTCTTGAAACTTGACACAATACAGTAGTTCTACGTTCTATCCCTAAGGTTTGTTTCCTCTTGATGTAGCCTTAAGCAGAGACTGGCGAATAACTCATTCAATGAAAGGCGTTGGTAGGCTGCCAAAAAACTACAGTCTCCTGAAACCACAGCATTTTTTTTTCTTCCGACCTTCATGATACTTTCAAATAATGAGCAGTACACCAATCAAACTTGGATGCCCAAGTTTCGTTCTCCTACCTTGAAGCATCCGTTTGCAGTAACAGCTTGAATTTTTAGTTTCACTCAGTTTCTCCTATATTGACAGATGCAGTTAGAACTCTAAATCAAACACGGTTTGTGGTAACTTCTTGAAAATTGACACAATACAGTAGTTCTACGTTCTATCCCTAAGGTTTCTTTCCTCTTCATGTAGCCTTAAGCAGAGAATGGCGAATAACACTTTCAATGAAAGGCAAAGTTAAGCTTCCAAAAAAGTACCATCTCCTGAAATCTCAATGTATATATTTTCATGCGACCTTCATGATTACTTCAAGTAATGAGCAGTCAACCAATCAAACTTGGATGCCCAAGTTTCATTCTCCTAGGTTGAAGCATTCGTTTGCAGGAACAGTTTGAATTTTTAGGTTTCACTGCGTTTTCTTCTATATTGACAGATGCAGTTAGAACTCTAAATCAAACACGGTTTGTGCTAGCTTCTTGAAACATGACAGAATACAGTAGTTCTACGTTCTAACTCTAAGGTTTGTTTCCTCTTGATGTAGCCTTAAGCAGAGACTGGCGAATAACTCATTCAATGAAAGGCGTTGGTAGGCTTCCAAAAAACTACAGTCTCCTGAAATCACCACATATATTTTTTCTTCTTACCTTCATGGTAATTTCAAGTAATGAGCAGTACACCAATCAAACTTGGATGCCCAAGTTTCGTTCTCCTAGGTTGAAGCATTCGTTTGCAGGAACAGTTTGAATTTTTAGGTTTCACTGCGTTTTCTTCTATATTGACAGATGCAGTAAGAACTCTAAATCAAACACGGTTTGTGCTAGCTTCTTGAAACTTGACACAATACAGTAGTTCTACGTTCTATTTCTAAGGTTTGTTTCCTCTTGATGTAGCCTTAAGCAGAGACTGGCGAATAACTCATTCAATGAAAGGCATTGGTAGGCTGCCAAAAAACTACAGTCTCCTGAAATCACAACATATATTTTTTCTTACGACCTTCATGATACTTTCAAGTAATGAGCAGTACACCAATCAAACTTGGATGCAGAAGTTTCGTTCTTCTAGATTGAAGCATTCGTTTGCAGGAACAGTTTGAATTTTTAGGTTTCACTCTGTTTTCTCCTATATTGACAGATGCAGTTCGAACTCTAAATCAAACACGGTTTGTGGTAGCTTCTTGAAACTTGACACAATAAAGTAGTTCTACGTTCTATCCCTAAGGTTTGCTTCCTCTATTTGTAGCCTTAAGCAGAGACTGGCGAATAACACTTTCAATGAAAGGCATTGTTAAGCTTCCAAAAAACTACCATCTCCTGAAATCTCAATGTATATTTTTTCATCCGACCTTCATGATAATTTCAGGAAATGAGCAGTACACCAATCAAACTTGGATGCCCAAGTTTCGTTCTCCTACCTTGAAGCATCCGTTTGTAGTAACAGTTTGAATTTTTAGTTTTCACTCTGTTTTCTCCTATATTGACAGATGCAGTTAGAACTCTAAATCAAACATGGTTTGTGCTAGCTTCTTGAAGCTTGACACAATACAGTAGTTCTACATTCTAACTCTAAGGTTTGTTTCCTCTTGATGTAGCTTTAAGCAGAGACTGGCGAATAACTCATTCAATGAAAGGCGTTGGTAGGCTGCCAAAAAACTACAGTCTCCTGAAATCACAACATATATTTTTTCTTCCGACCTTCATGATACTTTCAAGTAATGAGCAGTACACCAATCAAACTTGGATGCCCAAGTTTCGTTCTCCTAGGTTGAAGCATTCGTTTGCAGGAACAGTTTGAATTTTTAGGTTTCACTGCTTTTTCTTCTATATTGACAGATGCAGTTAGAACTCTAAATCAAACACGGTTTGTGCTAGCTTCTTGAAACTTGAGACAATACAGTAGTTCTACGTTCTATCTCTAAGGTTTGTTTCCTCTTGATGTAGCCTTAAGCAGAGACTGGGGAATAACACTTTCAATGAAAGGCATTGTTAAGCTTCCAAAAAACTACCATCTCCTGAAATCTCAATGTATATTTTTTCATCCGACCTTCATGATAACTTCAGGTAATGAGCAGTACACCAATCAAATTTGGATGCCCAAGTTTTGTTCTCCTACGTTGAAGCATCCGTTTGCAGTAACAGTTTGAATTTTTAGTTTTCACTCTGTTTTCTCCTATATTGACAGATGCAGTTAGAACTCTAAATCAAACACGGTTTGTGGTAGCTTCCTGAAACTTGACACAATACAGTAGTTCTACGTTCTATCTCTAAGGTTTGTTTCCTCTTGATGTAGCCTTAAGCAGAGACTGGCGAATAACTCACTCAATGAAAGGCATTGTTTGAATCCAAAAAACTACAGTCTCCTGAAATCACAACATATATTTTTTTTCCAACCTTCATGATACTTTCAAGTAATGAGCAGTACACCAATCAAACCTGGATGCCCAAGTTTCGTTCTCCTAGGTTGAAGCATTCGTTTGCAGGAACAGTTTGCATTTTTAGGTTTCACTGCGTTTTCTTCTATATTGACAAATGCAGTAAGAACTCTAAATCAAAAACGGTTTGTGGTAACTTCTTGAAACTTGACACAATACAGAAGTTCTACGTTCTATCTCTAAGTTTTGTGACCTCTTGATGTAGCCTTAAGCAGAGACTGGCGAATAACTCATTTAATGAAAGGCGTTGGTAGGCTGCCAAAAAACTACAGTCTCCTGAAATCACAACATTTTTTTTTCTTCCGACCTTCATGATACTTTCAAGTAATGAGCAGTACACCAATCAAACTTGGATGCCCAAATTTCGTTCTCCTACCTTGAAGCATCCGTTTGCAGTAACAGTTTGAATTTTTAGTTTTCACTCTGTTTTCTCCTATATTGACAGAAGCAGTTAGAACTCTAAATCAAACACGGTTTGTGGTAACTTCTTGAAACTTGACACAATACAGAAGTTCTACGTTCTATCTCTAAGTTTTGTGACCTCTTGATGTAGCCTTAAGCAGAGACTGGCGAATAACTCATTCAATGAAAGGCATTGTTAGGCTGCCAAAAAACTACAGTCTCCTAAAATCACAATATATATTTTTTCTTCCGACCATGATGATACTTTCAAGTAATGAGCAGTACACCAATCAAACTTGGATGTCCAAGTTTCGTTCTCTTAGGTTGAAGCATTCGTTTGCAGGAACAGTTTGAATTTTTAGGTTTCACTGCGTTTTCTTCTACATTGAAAGATGCGGTTAGAACTCTAAATCAAACACGGTTTGTGCTTGCTTCTTGAAACTTGACACAATACAGTAGTTCTACGTTCTGTCCCTAAGAATTGTTTCCTCTTGATGTAGCCTTAAGCAGAGACTGGCGAATAACACTTTCAATGAAAGGCATTGTTAAGCTTCCAAAAAACTACCATCTCCTGAAATCTCAATGTATATTTCTTCATCCGACCTTCATGATAACTTCAAGTAATGAGCAGTACACCAATCAAACTTGGATGCCCAAGTTTCGTTCTCCTAGGTTGAAGCATTCGTTTGCAGGAACAGTTTGAATTTTTAGGTTTCACTCTGTTTTCTCCTCAATTGACAGATGCAGTTTGAACTCTAAATCAAACACAGTTTGTGCTAGCTTCTTGAAGCTTGACACAATACAGTAGTTCTACGTTCTATCTCTAAGGATTGTTTCCTCTTGATGTAGTCTTAAGCACAGACTGGCGAATAACTCATTCAATGAAAGGCATTCTTCGGATGCCAAAAAACTACAGTCTCCTGAAATCACAACATATATTTTTTCTTCCGACCTTCATGATACTTTCAAGTAATGAGCACTACACCAATCAAACTTGGATGTCCAAGTTTCGTTCTCCTAGGTTGAAGCATTCGTTTGCAGGAACAGTTTGAATTTTTAGGTTTCACTCTGTTTTCTCCTATATTGACAGATGCAGTTCGAACTCTAAATCAAACACGGTTTGTGCTAGCTTCTTGAAACTTGACACAATACAGTAGTTCTACTTTCTATCTCTAATGTTTGTTTCCTCTTGATGTAGCCTTAAGCAGAGACTGGCGAATAACTCATTCAATGAAAGGCGTTGGTAGGCTGCCAAAAAACTACAGTCTCCTGAAATCACAACATTTTTTTTTCTTCCGACCTTCATGATACTTTCAAGTAATGAGCAGTACACCAATCAAACTTGGATGCCCAAATTTCGTTCTCCTACCTTGAAGCATCCGTTTGCAGTAACAGTTTGAATTTTTAGTTTTCGCTCTGTTTTCTCCTATATTGACAGAAGCAGTTAGAACTCTATATCAAACAGGGTTTGTGGTAACTTCTTGAAACTTGACACAATACAGAAGTTCTACGTTCTATCTCTAAGGTTTGTGACCTCTTGATGTAGCCTTAAGCAGAGACTGGCGAATAACTCATTCAATGAAAGGCATTGTTAGGCTGCCAAAAAACTACAGTCTCCTAAAATCACAATATATATTTTTTCTTCCGACCATGATGATACTTTCAAGTAATGAGCAGTACACCAATCAAACTTGGATGTCCAAGTTTCGTTCTCCTAGGTTGAAGCATTCGTTTGCAGGAACAGTTTGAATTTTTAGGTTTCACTGCGTTTTCTTCTACATTGAAAGATGCAGTTAGAACTCTAAATCAAACACGGTTTGTGCTTGCTTCTTGAAACTTGACACAATACAGTAGTTCTACGTTCTAACTCTAAGGTTTGTTTCCTCTTGATATAGCCTTAAGCAGAGACTGGCGAATAACACTTTCAATGAAAGGCATTTTTAAGCTTCCAAAAGACTACAATCTCCTGAAATCTCAATGTGTATTTCTTCACCCGACCTTCATGATAACTTCAAGTAATGAGCAGTACACCAATCAAACTTGGATGCCCAAGTTTCGTTCTCCTAGGTTGAAGCATTCGTTCGCAGGAACAGTTTGAATTTTTAGGTTTCACTCTGTTTTCTCCTATACTGACAGATGCAGTTCGAACTCTAAATCAAACACGGTTTGTGGTAGCTTCTTGAAACTTGACACAATAAAGTAGTTCTACGTTCTATCCCTAAGGTTTGTTTCCTCTTGATGTAACCTTAAGCAGAGACTAGCGAATAACACTTTCAATGAAAGGCATTGTTAAGCTTCCAAAAAACTACCATCTCCTGAAATCTCAATGTATATTTCTTCATCCGACCTTCATGATAACTTCAAGTAATGAGCAGTACACCAATCAAACTTGGATGCCCAAGTTTCGTTCTCCTAGGTTGAAGCATTCGTTTGCAGGAACAGTTTGAATTTTTAGGTTTCACTCTGTTTTCTCCTAAATTGACAGATGCAGTTCGAACTCTAAATCAAACACAGTTTGTGCTAGCTTCTTGAAGCTTGACACAATACAGTAGTTCTACGTTCTATCTCTAAGGTTTGTTTCCTCTTGATGTAGCCTTAAGCATAGACTGGGAAATAACTCATTCAATGAAAGGCGTTTTTAGGATGCCTAAAAACTACAGTCTCCTGAAATCACAAGATATATTTTTTTTCGGCCTTCATGATACTTTCAAGTAATGAGCAGTACACTAAGCAAACTTGGATGCCCAAGTTTCGTTCTCCTAGTTGAAGCATTCGTTTGCAGGAACAGTTTGAATTTTTAGGTTTCACTGCGTTTTCTTCTATATTGACAGATGCAGTTAGAACTCCAAATCAAACACGGTTTGTGCTAGCTTCTTGAAACTTGAGACAATACAGTAGTTCTACGTTCTATCTCTAAGGTTTGTTTCCTCTTGTTGTAGCCTTAAGCAGAGACTGGCGAATAACTCATTCAATGAAAGTCGTTGGTAGGCTGCCAAAAAACTACAGTCTCCTGAAATCACAACATATATTTTTTCTTCCGACCTTCATGATACTTTCAAGTAATGAGCAGTACACTAATCAAACTTGGATGCCCAAGTTTAGTTCTCCTCCTTGAAGCATTCGTTTGCAGGAACAGTTTGAATTTTTAGGTTTCACTGCGTTTTCCTTTATATTGACAGATGCAGTTAGAACTCTAAATCAAACACGGTTTGTGCTAGCTTCTTGAAACTTGACACAATACAGTAGTTCTACGTTCTAACTCTAAGGTTTGTTTCCTCTTGATGTAGCCTTAAGTAGAGACTGGCGAATAACTCATTCAATGAAAGGCGTTGGTAGGCAGCCAAAAAACTACAGTCTCCTGAAATCACAACATATATTTTTACTTCCGAACATCATGATAATTTCAAGTAATGAGCAGTACACCAATCAATCTTGGATGCCCAAGTTTCGTTCTCCTAGGTTGAAGCATTCGTTTGCAAGAACAGTTTGAATTTTTAGGTTTCACTGTGTTTTCTTCTATATTGAGAGATGCAGTAAGAACTCTAAATCGAACACGGTTTGTGCTAGCTTCTTGAAACTTGACACAATAAAGTAGTTCTACCTTCTATCCCTAAGGTTTGTTTCCTCTTGATGTAGCCTTAAGCAGAGACTGGCGAATAACACTTTCAATGAAAGGCATTGTTAAGCTTCCAAAAAACTACCATCTCCTGAAATCTCAATG
Source organism: Callospermophilus lateralis (assembly GCF_048772815.1). Classification (NCBI taxonomy): domain Eukaryota; kingdom Metazoa; phylum Chordata; class Mammalia; order Rodentia; family Sciuridae; genus Callospermophilus; species Callospermophilus lateralis. Next base: position 38,294 of record NW_027515101.1, read on the forward strand.
TATATTTCTTCATTCGACCTTCATTATAACTTCAAGTAATGAACAGTACACCAATCAAACTTGGATGCCCAAGTTTCGTTCTCCTACCTTGAAGCATTCGTTTGCAGGAACAGTTTGAATTTTTACGTTTCACTCTGTTTTCTCCTAAATAGACAGATGCAGTTCGAACTCTAAATCAAACACAGATTGTGCTAGCTTCTTGAAGCTTGACACAATACAGTAGTTCTACGTTCTATCTCTAAGGATTGTTTCCTCTTGATGTAGCCTTAAGCACAGACTGGCGAATAACTCATTCAATGAAAGGCATTCTTCGGATGCCAAAAAACTACAGTCTCCTGAAATCACAACATATATTTTTTTTTTCGACCTTCATGATACTTTCAAGTAATGAGCAGTACACCAATCAAACGTGGATGCCCAAGTTTCATTCTCCTAGGTTGAAGCATTCGTTTGCAGGAACAGTTTGAATTTTTAGGTTTCACTGCGTTTTCTTCTATATTGACAGATGCAGTTAGAACTCTAAATCATACACGGTTTGTGCTAGCTTCTTGAAACTTGAGACAATACAGTAGTTCTACGTTCTATCTCTAAGGTTTGTTTCCTCTTGATGTAGCCTTAAGCAGAGACTGGGAAATAACTCATTCAATGAAAGGCGTTGGTAGGATGCCAAAAAACTACAGTCTCCTGAAATCACAAGATATATTTTTTTTCGGCCTTCATGATACTTTCAAGTAATGAGCAGTACACTAATCAAACTTGGATGCCCAAGTTTCGTTCTCCTACGTTGAAGCATTCGTTTGCAGGAACAGTTTGAATTTTTAGGTTTCACTGCGTTTTCCTTTATATTGACAGATGCAGTTAGAACTCTAAATCAAACACGGTTTGTGCTAGCTTCTTGCAACTTGACACAATACAGTAGTTCTACGTTCTAACTCTAAGGTTTGTTTCCTCTTGATGTAGCCTTAAGTAGAGACTGGCGAATAACTCATTCAATGAAAGGCGTTGGTAGGCAGGAAAAAACTACAGTCTCCTGAAATCACAAAATATATTTTTTCTTCCGACCTTCATGATACTTTCAAGTAATGAGCAGTACACTAATCAAACTTGGATGCCCAAGTTTAGTTCTCCTCCTTGAAGCATTCGTTTGCAGGAACAGTTTGAATTTTTAGGTTTCACTGCGTTTTCCTTTATATTGACAGATGCAGTTAGAACTCTAAATCAAACACGGTTTGTGCTAGCTTCTTGCAACTTGACACAATACAGTAGTTCTACGTTCTAACTCTAAGGTTTGTTTCCTCTTGATGTAGCCTTAAGTAGAGACTGGCGAATAACTCATTCAATGAAAGGCGTTGGTAGGCAGCCAAAAAACTACAGTCTCCTGAAATCACAACATATATTTTTACTTCCGAACTTCATGATACTTTCAAGTAATGAGCAGTACACCAATCAAACTTGGATGCCCAAGTTTCGTTCTCCTAGGTTGAAGCATTCGTTTGCAGGAACAGTTTGAATTTTTAGGTTTCACTGCGTTTTCTTCTATATTGAGAGACGCAGTAAGAACTCTAAATCAAACACGGTTTGTGCTAGCTTCTTGAAACTTGACACAATACAGTAGTTCTGCATTCTATTTCAAAGGTTTGTTTCCTCTTGATGTAGCCTTAAGCAGAGACTGGTGAATAACTCATTCATTGAAAGGCATTGGTAGGCTGCCAAAAAACTACAGTCTCCTGAAATCACAACATTTTTTTTTCTTCCGACCGTCATGATACTTTCAAGTAATGAGCAGTACACCAATCAAACTGGGATGCCCAAGTTTCCTTCTCCTACCTTGAAGCATCCGTTTGCAGTAACAGTTTGAATTTTTAGTTTTCACTCTGTTTTCTCCTATATTGACAGATGCAGTTAGAACTCTAAATCAAACACGGTTTGTGGTAGCTTCTTGAAACTTGACACAATACAGTAGTTCTACGTTCTATCTCTAAGGTTTGTTTCCTCTTGATGTAGCCTTAAGCAGAGACTGGCGAATAACTCATTCAATGAAAGGCGTTGTTTGAATCCAAAAAACTACAGTCTCCTGAAATCACAACATATATTTTTTTTCCGACCTTCATGATACTTTCAAGTAATGAGCAGTACACCAATCAAACGTGGATGCCCAAGATTCGTTCTCCTAGGTTGAAGCATTCGTTTGCAGGAACAGTTTGAATTTTTAGGTTTCACTCTGTTATCTCCTATATTGACAGATGCAGTTCAAACTCTAAATCAAACACGTTTTGTGGTGGCTTCTTGAAACTTGACGCAATAAAGTAGTTCTACGTTCTGTCCCTAAGGTTTGTTTCCTCTTGATGTAGCCTTAAGCAGAGACTGGCGAATAACACTTTCAATGAAAGGCATTGTTAAGCTTCCAAAAAACTACCATCTCCTGAAATCTCAATGTATATTTCTTCATCCGACCTTCATGATAACTTCAAGTAATGAGCAGTACACCAATCAAACTTGGATGCCCAAGTTTCGTTCTCCTAGGTTGAAGCATTCGTTTGCAGGAACAGTTTGAATTTTTAGGTTTCACTGCATTTTCCTCTATATTGACAGATGCAGTTAGAACTCTAAATCAAACACGGTTTGTGCTAGCTTCTTGAAGCTTGACACAATACAGTAGTTCTACGTTGTATCTCTAAGGATTGTTTCCTCTTGATGTAGCCTTAAGCACAGACTGGCGAATAACTCATTCAATGAAAGGCGTTGTTCGGATGCCAAAAAACTACAGTCTCCTGAAATCACAACTTATATTTTTTTTTCTGACCATCATGATACTTTCAAGTAATGAGCAGTACACCAATCAAACGTGGATGCCCAAGTTTCATTCTCCTAGGTTGAAGCATTCCATTGCAGGAACAGTTTGAATTTTTAGGTTTCACTGCGTTTTCTTCTACATTGACAGATGCAGTTAGAACTCTAAATCAAACACGGTTTGTGCTAGCTTCTTGAAACTTGACACAATACAGTAGTTCTACGTTCTAAAATCTAAGGTTTGTTTCCTCTTGATATAGCCTTAAGCAGAGACTGACGAATAACACTTTCAATGAAAGGCATTGTTAAGCTTCCAAAAGACTACAATCTCCTGAAATCTCAATGTGTATTTCTTCACCCGACCTTCATGATAACTTCAGTTAATGAGCAGTACACCAATCAAACTTGGATGCCCAAGTTTTGTTCTCCTAGGTTGAAGCATTCGTTTGCAGGAACAGTTTGAATTTTTAGGTTTCACTGCGTTTTCTTCTATATTGACAGATGCAGTTAGAACTCTAAATCAAACACGGTTTGTGCTAGCTTCTTGAAACTTGACACAATACAGTAGTTCTACGTTCTATCTCTAAGGTTTGTTTCCTCTTGATGTAGGCTTAAGCAGAGACTGGCGAATAACTCATTCAATGAAAGGCGTTGGTAGGCTGCCAAAAAACTACAGTCTCCTGAAATCACAACATATACTTTTTCTTCCGACCTTCATGATACTTTCAAGTAATGAGCAGTACACCAATCAAACTTGGATGCCCAAGTTTCGTTCTCCTAGGTTGAAGCATTCGTTTGCAGGAACAGTTTGAATTTTTAGGTTTCACTGCGTTTTCTTCTATATTGACAGATGCAGTTAGAACTCTAAATCAAACACGTTTTGTGCTAGCTTCTTGATACTTGACACAATACAGTAGTTCTACGTTCTAACTGTAAGGTTTGTTTCCTCTTGATGTAGCCTTAAGCAGAGACTGGCGAATAACTCATTCAATGAAAGGCGTTGGTAGGCTGCCAAAAAACTACAGTCTCCTGAAATCACAACAAATATTTTTTCTTTCGACCTTCATGATAACTTCAAGTAATGAGCAGTACACCAATAAAACTTGGATGCCCAAGTTTCGTTCTCATAGGTTGAAGCATTCGTTTGCAGGAACAGTTTGAATTTTTAGGTTTCACTCTGTTTTCTTCTATATTGACAGATGCAGTTCGAACTCTAAATCAAACACGGTTTGTGGTAGCTTCTTGAAACTTGATACAATAAAGTAGTTCTACGTTCTATCCCGAAGGTTTCTTTCCTCTTGATGTAGCCTTAAGCAGAGACTGGCGAATAACACTTTCAATGAAAGGCATTGTTAAGCTTCCAAAATACTACCATCTCCTGAAATCTCAATGTATATTTTTTCATCCGACCTTCATGATAACTTCAAGTAATGAGCAGTACACCAATCAAACTTGGATGCCCAAGTTTCGTTCTCCTACGTTGAAGCATTCGTTTGCAGTAACAGTTTGAATTTTTAGTTTTCACTCTGTTTTCTCCTATATTGACAGATGCAGTTAGAACTCTAAATCAAACATGGTTTGTGCTAGCTTCTTGAAGCTTGAGACAATACAGTAGTTCTACATTCTAACTCTAAGGTTTGTTTCCTCTTGATGTAGCTTTAAGCAGAGACTGGCGAATAACTCATTCAATGAAAGGCGTTGGTAGGCTGCCAAAAAACTACAGTCTCCTGAAATCACAACATATATTTTTTTTCCGACCTTCATGATACTTTCAAGTAATGAGCAGTACACCAATCAAACGTGGATGCCCAAGTTTCGTTCTCCTAGGTTGAAGCATTCGTTTGCAGGAACAGTTTGAATTTTTAGGTTTCACTGCGTTTTCTCCTATATTGACAGATGCAGTTAGAACTCTGAATCAAACACGGTTTGTGGTAGCTTCTTGAAACTTGACACAATACAGTAGTTCTACTTTCTATCTCTAAGGTTTGTTTCCTCTTGATGTAGCCTTAAGCAGAACTGGCGCATAACTCATTCAATGAAAGGCATTGTTAGGCTGCCAAAAAACTACAGTCTCCTGAAATCACAACATATATTTTTTTTTCTGACCTTCATGATACTTTCAAGTAATGAGCAGTACTCCAATCAAAGTTGGATGCCCAAGTTTCGTTCTCCTACGTTGAAGCATTCATTTGCAGCAACACTTTGAATTTTTAGGTTTCACTGCGTTTTCTTCTATATTGACAGATGCAGTTAGAACTCTAAATCAAACACGTTTTGTGCTAGCTTCTTGAAACTTGACACAATACAGTAGTTCTACGTTCTAACTCTAAGGTTTGTTTCCTCTTGATGTAGCCTTAAGCAGAGACTGGCGAATAACTCATTCAATGAAAGGCGTTGGTAGGCTGCCAAAAAACTACACTCTCCTGAAATCACAACATATATTTTTTCTTCCGACCTTCAAGATAACTTCAAGTAATGAGAAGTACACCAATCAAACTTGGATGCCCAAGTTTCTTTCTCCTAGGTTGAAGCATTCGTTTGCAGGAACAGATTGAATTTTTAGGTTTCACTACGTTTTCTCCTATATTGACAGATGCAGTTAGAACTCAGAATCAAACACGGTTTGTGGTAGCTACTTGAAACTTGACACAATACAGTAGTTCTACGTTCTATCTCTAAGGTTTGTTTCCTCTTGATGTAGCCTTAAGCAGAACTGGCGAATAACTCATTCAATGAAAGGCATTGTTAGGCTGCCAAAAAACTACAGTCTCCTGAAATCACAATATATATTTTTTTTTCCGACCTTCATGATACTTTCAAGTAATGAGCAGTACACCAATCAAACTTGGATGTCCAAGTTTCGTTCTCCTAGGTTGAAGCATTCATTTGCAGGAACAGTTTGAATTTTTAGGTTTCACTGCGTTTTCTTCTATATTGACAGATGCAGTTAGAACTCTAAATCAAACACGGTTTGTGGTAACTTCTTGAAACTTGACACAATACAGTAGTTCTACGTTCTATCTCTAAGGTTTGTACCCTCTTGATGTAGCCTTAAGCAGAGACTGGCGAATAACTCATTCAATGAAAGGCATTGTTAGGCTGCCAAAAAACTACAGTCTCCTAAAATCACAATATATATTTTTTCTTCCGTCCGTCATGATACCTTCAAGTAATGAGCAGTACACCAATCAAACTTGGATATCCAAGTTTTGTTCTCCTAGGTTGAAGCATTCCTTTGCAGGAACAGTTTGAATTTTTAGGTTTCTCTGCATTTTCTTCTACATTGACAGATGCAGTTAGAACTCTAAATCAAACACGGTTTGTGCTATCTTCTTGAAACTTGACACAATACAGTAGTTCTACGTTCTAAATCTAAGGTTTGTTTCCTCTTGATATAGCCTTAAGCAGAGACTGACGAATAACACTTTCAATGAAAGGCATTGTTAAGCTTCCAAAAGACTACAATCTCCTGAAATCTCAATGTGTATTTCTTCACCCGACCTTCATGATAACTTCAAGTAATGAGCAGTACACCAATCAAACTTGAATGTCCAATTTTCGTTCTCCTAGGTTGAAGCATTCGTTTGAAGGAACAGTATGAATTTTTAGGTTTCACTCTGTTTTCTCCTATATTGAGAGATGCAGTTCGAACTCTAAATCAAACACGGTTTGTGGTAGCTTCTTGAAACTTGACACAATACAGTAGTTCTACATTCTATTGCAAAGGTTTGTTTCCTCTTGATGTAGCCTTAAGCAGAGACTGGCGAATAACTCATTCAATGAAAGGCGTTGGTAGGCTGCCAAAAAACTACAGTCTCCTGAAATCAGAACATATATTTTTTCTTCCGACCTTCATGATCCTTTCAAGTAATGAGCAGTACACCAATCAAACTTGGATGCCCAAGTTTCGTTCTCCTAGGTTGAAGCATTCATTTGCAGGAACAGTTTGAATTTTTAGGTTTCACTGTATTTTCTTCTATATTGACAGATGCAGTTAGAACTCTAAATCAAACACGGTTTGTGCTAGCTTCTTGTAACTTGACACAATACAGTAGTTCTACGTTCTAACTCTAAGGTTTGTTTCCTCTTGGTGTAGCCTTAAGCAGAGACTGGCGAATAACACTTTCAATGAAAGGCATTGGTAAACTTCCAAAAAACTACCATCTCCTGAAATCTCATTGTATATTTTTTCATCCGACCTTCATGATAACTTCAAGTAATGAGCAGTACACCAATCAAACTTGGATGCCCAATTTTCCTTCTCCTAGGTTGAAGCATTCATTTGCAGGAACAGTTTGAATTTTTAGGTTTCACTGCGTTTTCTTCTATATTGACAGATGCAGTTAGAACTCTAAATCAAACACGGTTTGTGCTAGCTTCTTGAAACTTGACACAATACAGTAGTTCTACGTTCTATTTCTAAGGTTTGTTTCCTCTTGATGTAGCCTTAAGCAGAGACTGGCGAATAACTCATTCAATGAAAGGCATAGGTAGGCTGCCAAAAAACTACAGTCTCCTGAAATCACAACATATATTTTTTCTTCTGAACTTCATGATAATTTCAAGTAATGAGCAGTACACCAACTAAACTTGGATGCCCAAGTTTTGTTTTCCTAGGTTGAAGCAATCGTTTGCAGGAACAGTTTGAATTTTTAGGTTTCACTCTGTTTTCTCCTAAATTGACAGATGCAGTTCGAACTCTAAATCAAACACGGTTTGTGTAAGCTTCTTGAAGCTTGACACAATACAGTATTTCTAAGTTCTAACTCTAAGGTTTGTTTCCTCTTGATGTAGCCTTAAGCAGAGACTGGCCAATAACTCATTCAATGAAAGGCATTGGTAGGCTGCAAAAATCTACAGTCTCCTGAAATCACAACATATATTTTTTCTTGTGACCTTCATGATACTTTCAAGTAATGAGCAGTACACCAATCAAACTTGGATGCCCAAGTTTCCTTCTCCTAGGTTGAAGCATTCATTTGCAGGAACAGTTTGAATTTTTAGGTTTCACTCTGTTTTCTCCTATATTGACAGATGCAATTCGAACTCTAAATCAAACACGGTTTGTGGTGGCTTCTTGAAACTTGACACAATAAAGTAGTTCTTTGTTCAGTCCCTAAGGTTTGTTTCCTCTTGATGTAGCCTTAAGCAGAGACTGGCGGATAACACTTTCAATGAAAGGCATTGTTAAGCTTCCAAAAAACTACCATCTCCTGATATCTCAATGTATATTTCTTCATCCGACCTTCATGATAACTTCAAGTAATGAGCAGTACACCAATCAAACGTGGATGCCCAAGTTTCGTTTTCCTAGGTTGAAGCATTCGTTTGCAGGAACAGTTTGAAATTTAGGTTTCACTCTGTTTTCTCCTAAATTGACAGATGCAGTTCGAACTCTAAATCAAACACGGTTTGTGCTAGCTTCTTGAAACTTGAGACAATACAGTAGTTCTACGTTCTATCGCTAAGGATTGTTTCCTCCTGATGTAGCCTTAAGCACAGACTGGCGAATAACTCATTCAATGAAAGGCGTTGTTCGAATGCCAAAAAACTACACTCTCCTGAAATCACAACATAAATTTTTTTTTCCGACCTTCATGATACTTTCAAGTAATGAGCAGTACACCAATCAAACGTGGATGCCCAAGTTTCGTTCTCCTAGGTTGAAGCATTCGTTTGCAGGAACAGTTTGAATTTTTAGGTTTCACTGCGTTTTCTTCTATATTGACAGATGCAGTTAGAACTCTAAATCAAACACGGTTTGTGCTAGCTTCTTGAAACTTGAGACAATACAGTAGTTCTACATTCTATCTCTAAGGTTTCTTTCCTCTTGATGTAGCCTTAAGCAGAGACTGGCGAATAACTCATTCAATGAAAGGCTTTGGTAGGCTGCCAAAAAACTAAAGTCTCCTGAAATCACAACTTATATATTTTTTTCCGACCTTCATGATACTTTCAAGTAATGAGCAGTACACCAATCAAACTTGGATGCCCAAGTTTCGTTCTCCTACGTTGAAGCATCCGTTTGCAGTAACAGTTTGAATTATTAGTTTTCACTCTGTTTTCTCCTATATTGACAGATGCAGTTAGAACTCTAAATCAAACACGGTTTGTGGTAGCTTCATGAAACTTGACACAATACAGTAGTTCTACGTTCTATCTCTAAGGTTTGTTTCCTCTTGATGTAGCCTTAAGCAGAGACTGGCGAATAACACTTTCATTGAAAAGCATTGGTAAACTTCCAAAAAACTACCATCTCCTGAAATCTCATTGTATATTTTTTCATCCGACCTTCATGATAACTTCAAGTAATGAGCAGTACACCAATCAAACTTGGATGCCCAAGTTTCGTTTTCCCAGGTTGAAGCATTCGTTTGCAGGAACAGTTTGAATTTTTAGGTTTCACTGCGTTTTCTTCTATATTGACAGATGCAGTTAGAACTCTAAATCAAACACGGTTTTTGCTAGCTTCTTGAAACTTGACACAATACAGTAGTTCTACGTTCTATTTCTAAGGTTTGTTTCCTCTTGATGTAGCCTTAAGCAGAGACTGGCGAATAACTCATTCAATGAAAGGCATAGGTAGGCTGCCCAAAAACTACAGTCTCCTGAAATCACAACATATATTTTTTCTTCTGAACTTCATGATAATTTCAAGTAATGAGCAGTACACCAATCAAACTTGGATGCCCAAGTTTCGTTTTCGTAGGTTGAAGCAATCGTTTGCAGGAACAGTTTGAATTTTTAGGTTTCACTCTGTTTTCTCCTAAATTGACAGATGCAGTTCGAACTCTAAATCAAACACGGTTTGTGCTAGCTTCTTGTAACTTGACACAATACAGTAGTTCTACGTTCTAACTCTAAGGTTTCTTTCCTCTTGGTGTAGCCTTAAGCAGAGACTGGCGAATAACACTTTCAATGAAAGGCATTGGTAAACTTCCAAAAAACTACCATCTCCTGAAATCTCATTGTATATTTTTTCATCCGACCTTCATGATAACTTCAAGTAATGAGCAGTACACCAATCAAACTTGGATGCCCAAGTTTCCTTCTCCTAGGTTGAAGCATTCATTTGCAGGAACAGTTTGAATCTTTAGGTTTCACTGCGTTTTCTTCTATATTGACAGATGCAGTTAGAACTCTAAATCAAACACGGTTTGTGCTACCTTCTTGAAACTTGACACAATACAGTAGTTCTACGTTCTATTTCTAAGGTTTGTTTCCTCTTGATGTAGCCTTAAGCAGAGACTGGCGAATAACTCATTCAATGAAAGGCATAGGTAGGCTGCCAAAAAACTACAGTCTCCTGAAATCACAACATATATTTTTTCTTCTGAACTTCATGATAATTTCAAGTAATGAGCAGTACACCAATTAAACTTGGATGCCCAAGTTTTGTTTTCCTAGGTTGAAGCAATCGTTTGCAGGAACAGTTTGAATTTTTAGGTTTCACTCTGTTTTCTCCTAAATTGACAGATGCAGTTCGAACTCTAAATCAAACACGGTTTGTGTAAGCTTCTTGAAGCTTGACACAATACAGTATTTCTAAGTTCTAACTCTAAGGTTTGTTTCCTCTTGATGTAGCCTTAAGCAGAGACTGGCCAATAACTCATTCAATGAAAGGCATTGGTAGGCTGCAAAAATCTACAGTCTCCTGAAATCACAACATATATTTTTTCTTGTGACCTTCATGATACTTTGAAGTAATGAGCAGTACACCAATCAAACTTGGATGCCCAAGTTTCCTTCTCCTAGGTTGAAGCATTCATTTGCAGGAACAGTTTGAATTTTTAGGTTTCACTCTGTTTTCTCCTATATTGACAGATGCAATTCGAACTCTAAATCAAACACGGTTTGTGGTGGCTTCTTGAAACTTGACACAATAAAGTAGTTCTTTGTTCAGTCCCTAAGGTATGTTTCCTCTTGATGTAGCCTTAAGCAGAGACTGGCAGATAACACTTTCAATGAAAGGCATTGTTAAGCTTCCAAAAAACTACCATCTCCTGATATCTCAATGTATATTTCTTCATCCGACCTTCATGATAACTTCAAGTAATGAGCAGAACACCAATCAAACGTGGATGCCCAAGTTTCGTTTTCCTAGGTTGAAGCATTCGTTTGCAGGAACAGTTTGAAATTTAGGTTTCACTCTGTTTTCTCCTAAATTGACAGATGCAGTTCGAACTCTAAATCAAACACGGTTTGTGCTAGCTTCTTGAAACTTGAGACAATACAGTAGTTCTACGTTCTATCGCTAAGGATTGTTTCCTCCTGATGTAGCCTTAAGCACAGACTGGCGAATAACTCATTCAATGAAAGGCGTTGTTCGAATGCCAAAAAACTACACTCTCCTGAAATCACAACATAAATTTTTTTTTCCGACCTTCATGATACTTTCAAGTAATGAGCAGTACACCAATCAAACGTGGATGCCCAAGTTTCGTTCTCCTAGGTTGAAGCATTCGTTTGCAGGAACAGTTTGAATTTTTAGGTTTCACTCTGTTTTCTCCTATATTGACAGATGCAGTTAGAACTCTAAATCAAACACGGTTTGTGGTAGCTTCATGAAACTTGACACAATACAGTAGTTCTACGTTCTATCTCTAAGGTTTGTTTCCTCTTGATGTAGCCTTAAGCAGAGACTGGCGAATAACACTTTCATTGAAAAGCATTGGTAAACTTCCAAAAAACTACCATCTCCTGAAATCTCATTGTATATTTTTTCATCCGACCTTCATGATAACTTCAAGTAATGAGCAGTACACCAATCAAACTTGGATGCCCAAGTTTCGTTTTCCCAGGTTGAAGCATTCGTTTGCAGGAACAGTTTGAATTTTTAGGTTTCACTGCGTTTTCTTCTATATTGACAGATGCAGTTAGAACTCTAAATCAAACACGGTTTTTGCTAGCTTCTTGAAACTTGACACAATACAGTAGTTCTACGTTCTATTTCTAAGGTTTGTTTCCTCTTGATGTAGCCTTAAGCAGAGACTGGCGAATAACTCATTCAATGAAAGGCATAGGTAGGCTGCCCAAAAACTACAGTCTCCTGAAATCACAACATATATTTTTTCTTCTGAACTTCATGATAATTTCAAGTAATGAGCAGTACACCAATCAAACTTGGATGCCCAAGTTTCGTTTTCGTAGGTTGAAGCAATCGTTTGCAGGAACAGTTTGAATTTTTAGGTTTCACTCTGTTTTCTCCTAAATTGACAGATGCAGTTCGAACTCTAAATCAAACACGGTTTGTGCTAGCTTCTTGTAACTTGACACAATACAGTAGTTCTACGTTCTAACTCTAAGGTTTCTTTCCTCTTGGTGTAGCCTTAAGCAGAGACTGGCGAATAACACTTTCAATGAAAGGCATTGGTAAACTTCCAAAAAACTACCATCTCCTGAAATCTCATTGTATATTTTTTCATCCGACCTTCATGATAACTTCAAGTAATGAGCAGTACACCAATCAAACTTGGATGCCCAAGTTTCCTTCTCCTAGGTTGAAGCATTCATTTGCAGGAACAGTTTGAATCTTTAGGTTTCACTGCGTTTTCTTCTATATTGACAGATGCAGTTAGAACTCTAAATCAAACACGGTTTGTGCTACCTTCTTGAAACTTGACACAATACAGTAGTTCTACGTTCTATTTCTAAGGTTTGTTTCCTCTTGATGTAGCCTTAAGCAGAGACTGGCGAATAACTCATTCAATGAAAGGCATAGGTAGGCTGCCAAAAAACTACAGTCTCCTGAAATCACAACATATATTTTTTCTTCTGAACTTCATGATAATTTCAAGTAATGAGCAGTACACCAATTAAACTTGGATGCCCAAGTTTTGTTTTCCTAGGTTGAAGCAATCGTTTGCAGGAACAGTTTGAATTTTTAGGTTTCACTCTGTTTTCTCCTAAATTGACAGATGCAGTTCGAACTCTAAATCAAACACGGTTTGTGTAAGCTTCTTGAAGCTTGACACAATACAGTATTTCTAAGTTCTAACTCTAAGGTTTGTTTCCTCTTGATGTAGCCTTAAGCAGAGACTGGCCAATAACTCATTCAATGAAAGGCATTGGTAGGCTGCAAAAATCTACAGTCTCCTGAAATCACAACATATATTTTTTCTTGTGACCTTCATGATACTTTGAAGTAATGAGCAGTACACCAATCAAACTTGGATGCCCAAGTTTCCTTCTCCTAGGTTGAAGCATTCATTTGCAGGAACAGTTTGAATTTTTAGGTTTCACTCTGTTTTCTCCTATATTGACAGATGCAATTCGAACTCTAAATCAAACACGGTTTGTGGTGGCTTCTTGAAACTTGACACAATAAAGTAGTTCTTTGTTCAGTCCCTAAGGTATGTTTCCTCTTGATGTAGCCTTAAGCAGAGACTGGCAGATAACACTTTCAATGAAAGGCATTGTTAAGCTTCCAAAAAACTACCATCTCCTGATATCTCAATGTATATTTCTTCATCCGACCTTCATGATAACTTCAAGTAATGAGCAGAACACCAATCAAACGTGGATGCCCAAGTTTCGTTTTCCTAGGTTGAAGCATTCGTTTGCAGGAACAGTTTGAAATTTAGGTTTCACTCTGTTTTCTCCTAAATTGACAGATGCAGTTCGAACTCTAAATCAAACACGGTTTGTGCTAGCTTCTTGAAACTTGAGACAATACAGTAGTTCTACGTTCTATCGCTAAGGATTGTTTCCTCCTGATGTAGCCTTAAGCACAGACTGGCGAATAACTCATTCAATGAAAGGCGTTGTTCGAATGCCAAAAAACTACACTCTCCTGAAATCACAACATAAATTTTTTTTTCCGACCTTCATGATACTTTCAAGTAATGAGCAGTACACCAATCAAACGTGGATGCCCAAGTTTCGTTCTCCTAGGTTGAAGCATTCGTTTGCAGGAACAGTTTGAATTTTTAGGTTTCACTGCGTTTTCTTCTATATTGACAGATGCAGTTAGAACTCTAAATCAAACACGGTTTGTCTACCTTCTTGAAACTTGAGACAATACAGTAGTTCTACATTCTATCTCTAAGGTTTCTTTCCTCTTGATGTAGCCTTAAGCAGAGACTGGCGAATAACTCATTCAATGAAAGGCTTTGGTAGGCTGCCAAAAAACTAAAGTCTCCTGAAATCACAACTTATATATTTTTTTCCGACCTTCATGATACTTTCAAGTAATGAGCAGAACACCAATCAAACTTGGATGCCCAAGTTTCGTTCTCCTACGTTGAAGCATCCGTTTGCAGTAACAGTTTGAATTATTAGTTTTCACTCTGTTTTCTCCTATATTGACAGATGCAGTTAGAACTCTAAATCAAACACGGTTTGTGGTAGCTTCTTGAAACTTGACACAATACAGTAGTTCTACGTTCTATCTCTAAGGTTTGTTTCCTCTTGATGTAGCCTTAAGCAGAGACTGGCGAATAACACTTTCATTGAAAAGCATTGGTAAACTTCCAAAAAACTACCATCTCCTGAAATCTCATTGTATATTTTTTCATCCGACCTTCATGATAACTTCAAGTAATGAGCAGTACACCAATCAAACTTGGATGCCCAAGTTTCGTTTTCCCAGGTTGAAGCATTCGTTTGCAGGAACAGTTTGAATTTTTAGGTTTCACTGCGTTTTCTTCTATATTGACAGATGCAGTTAGAACTCTAAATCTAACACGGTTTTTGCTAGCTTCTTGAAACTTGAAACAATACAGTAGTTCTACGTTCTATTTCTAAGGTTTGTTTCCTCTTGATGTAGCCTTAAGCAGAGACTGGCGAATAACTCATTCAATGAAAGGCATAGGTAGGCTGCCCAAAAACTACAGTCTCCTGAAATCACAACATATATTTTTTCTTCTGAACTTCATGATAATTTCAAGTAATGAGCAGTACACCAATCAAACTTGGATGCCCAAGTTTCGTTTTCGTAGGTTGAAGCAATCGTTTGCAGGAACAGTTTGAATTTTTAGGTTTCACTCTGTTTTCTCCTAAATTGCCAGATGCAGTTCTTACTCTAAATCAAACACGGTTTGTGCTAGCTTCTTGAAACTTGACACAATACAGTAGTTCTACGTTCTATCTTTAATGTTTGTTTCCTCTTGATGTAGCCTTAAGCAGAGACTGGCGAATAACTCATTGAATGAAAGGCATTGGTAGGCTGCCAAAAAACTACAGTCTCCTGAAATCTCAACATATATTTTTTCTTCCGACCTTCATGATACTTTCAAGTAATGAGCAGTACACCAATCAATCTTGGATGCCCAAGTTTCGTTCTCCTAGGTTGAAGCATTCGTTTGCGGGAACAGTTTGAATTTTCAGGTTTCACTCTGTTTTCTCCTATATTGCCAGATGCAGTTCTTACTCTAAATCAAACACGGTTTGTGCTAGCTTCTTGAAACTTGACACAATACAGAAGTTCTACGTTCTATCTTTAATGTTTGTTTCCTCTTGATGTAGCCTTAAGAAGAGACTGGCGAATAACTCATTGAATGAAAGGCGTTGGTAGGTTGCGAAAAAACTACAGTCTCCTGAAATCACAACATATATTTTTTCTTCCGACCTTCATGATACTTTCAAGTAATGAGCAGTACACCAATCAATCTTGGATGTCCAAATTTCGTTCTCCTAGGTTGAAGCAATCGTTTGCAGGAACAGTTTGAATTTTTAGGTTTCACTCTGTTTTCTCCTAAATTGACAGATGCAGTTCAAACTCTAAATCAAACACAGTTTGGGCTAGCTTCTTGAACCTTGACACAATACAGTAGTTCTACGTTCTAACTCTAAGATTTGTTTCCTCTTGATGTAGCCTTAAGCAGAGACTGGTGAATAACTCATTCAATGAAAGGCGTTGGTAGGCTGCCAAAAAACTACAGTCTCCTGAAATCACAACATATATTTTTTCTTCCGACCTTCATGATACTTTCAAGTAATGAGCAGTACACCAATCAAACTTGGATGCCCAAGTTTCGTTCTCCTAGGTTGAAGCATTCGTTTGCAGGAACAGTTTGAATTTTTAGGTTTCACTGCGTTTTCTTCTATATTGACAGATGCAGTTAGAACTCTAAATCAAACACGGTTTGTGCTGGCTTCTTGAACCTTGACACAATACAGTAGTTCTACGTTCTATCCCTAAGGTTTGTTTCCTCATGATGTAGCCTTAAGCAGAGACTGGCGAATAACACTTTCAATGAAAGGCATTGTTAAGCTTCCAAAAAACTAACATCTCCAAAAATCTCAATGTATATTTTTTCATCCGACCTTCATGATAACTTAAGTTAATGAGCAGTACACCAATCAAACTTGGATGCCCAAGTTTTGTTCTCCTAGGTTGAAGCATTCGTTTGCAGGAACAGTTTGAATTTTTAGGTTTCACTGCGTTTTCTTCTATATTGACAGATGCAGTTAGATCTCTAAATCAAACATGGTTTGTGCTAGCTTCTTGAAACTTGACACAATACAGTAGTTCTACGTTCTATCTCTAAGGTTTGTTTCCTCTTGATGTAGCCTTAAGCAGAGACTGGCGAATAACTCATTCAATGAAAGGCGTTGGTAGGCTGCCAAAAAACTACAGTCTCCTGAAATCACAACATATATTTTTTCTTCCGACCTTCATGATACTTTCAAGTAATGAGCAGTACACCAATCAATCTTGGATGTCCAAATTTCGTTCTCCTAGGTTGAAGCAATCGTTTGCAGGAACAGTTTGAATTTTTAGGTTTCACTCTGTTTTCTCCTAAATTGCCAGATGCAGTTCTTACTCTAAATCAAACACGGTTTGTGCTAGCTTCTTGAAACTTGACACAATACAGTAGTTCTACGTTCTATCTTTAATGTTTGTTTCCTCTTGATGTAGCCTTAAGAAGAGACTGGCGAATAACTCATTGAATGAAAGGCGTTGGTAGGTTGCAAAAAAATTACAGTCTCCTGAAATCACAACATATATTTTTTCTTCCGACCTTCATGATACTTTCAAGGAATGAGCAGTACACCAATCAATCTTGGATGTCCAAATTTCGTTCTCCTAGGTTGAAGCAATCGTTTGCAGGAACAGTTTGAATTTTTAGGTTTCACTCTGTTTTCTCCTAAATTGACAGATGCAGTTCAAACTCTAAATCAAACACGGTTTGGGCTAGCTTCTTGAACCTTGACACAATACAGTAGTTCTACGTTCTAACTCTAAGATTTGTTTCCTCTTGATGTAGCCTTAAGCAGAGACTGGTGAATAACTCATTCAATGAAAGGCGTTGGTCGGCTGCCAAAAAACTACAGTCTCCTGAAATCACAACATATATTTTTTCTTCCGACCTTCATGATACTTTCAAGTAATGAGCAGTACACCAATCAAACTTGGATGCCCAAGTTTCGTTCTCCTAGGTTGAAGCATTCGTTTGCAGGAACAGTTTGAATTTTTAGGTTTCACTGCGTTTTCTTCTATATTGACAGATGCAGTTAGAACTCTAAATCAAACACGGTTTGTGCTGGCTTCTTGAACCTTGACACCATACAGTAGTTCTACGTTCTATCCCTAAGGTTTGTTTCCTCATGATGTAGCCTTAAGCAGAGACTGGCGAATAACACTTTCAATGAAAGGCATTGTTAAGCTTCCAAAAAACTAACATCTCCAAAAATCTCAATGTATATTTTTTCATCTGACCTTCATGATAACTTCAGTTAATGAGCAGTACACCAATCAAACTTGGATGCCCAAGTTTTGTTCTCCTAGGTTGAAGCATTCGTTTGCAGGAACAGTTTGAATTTTTAGGTTTCACTGCGTTTTCTTCTATATTGACAGATGCAGTTAGATCTCTAAATCAAACACGGTTTGTGATAGCTTCTTGAAACTTGACACAATACAGTAGTTCTACGTTCTATCTCTAAGGTTTGTTTCCTCTTGATGTAGCCTTAAGCAGAGACTGGCGAATAACTCATTCAATGAAAGGCGTTGGTAGGCTGCCAAAAAACTACAGTCTCCTGAAATCACAACATATATTTTTTCTTCCGACCTTCATGATACTTTCAAGTAATGAGCAGTACACCAATCAATCTTGGATGTCCAAATTTCGTTCTCCTAGGTTGAAGTAATCGTTTGCAGGAACAGTTTGAATTTTTAGGTTTCACTCTGTTTTCTCCTAAATTGCCAGATGCAGTTCTTACTCTAAATCAAACACGGTTTGTGCTAGCTTCTTGAAACTTGACACAATACAGTAGTTCTACGTTCTATCTTTAATGTTTGTTTCCTCTTGATGTAGCCTTAAGCAGAGACTGGCGAATAACTCATTGAATGAAAGGCATTGGTAGGCTGCCAAAAAACTACAGTCTCCTGAAATCTCAACATATATTTTTTCTTCCGACCTTCATGATACTTTCAAGTAATGAGCAGTACACCAATCAATCTTGGATGCCCAAGTTTCGTTCTCCTAGGTTGAAGCATTCGTTTGCGGGAACAGTTTGAATTTTCAGGTTTCACTCTGTTTTCTCCTGTATTGCCAGATGCAGTTCTTACTCTAAATCAAACACGGTTTGTGCTAGCTTCTTGAAACTTGACACAATACAGAAGTTCTACGTTCTATCTTTAATGTTTGTTTCCTCTTGATGTAGCCTTAAGAAGAGACTGGCGAATAACTCATTGAATGAAAGGCGTTGGTAGGTTGCCAAAAAACTACAGTCTCCTGAAATCACAACATATATTTTTTCTTCCGACCTTCATGATACTTTCAAGTAATGAGCAGTACACCAATCAATCTTGGATGTCCAAATTTCGTTCTCCTAGGTTGAAGCAATCGTTTGCAGGAACAGTTTGAATTTTTAGGTTTCACTCTGTTTTCTCCTAAATTAACAGATGCAGTTCAAACTCTAAATCAAACACAGTTTGGGCTAGCTTCTTGAACCTTGACACAATACAGTAGTTCTACGTTCTAACTCTAAGATTTGTTTCCTCTTGATGTAGCCTTAAGCAGAGACTGGTGAATAACTCATTCAATGAAAGGCGTTGGTAGGCTGCCAAAAAACTACAGTCTCCTGAAATCACAACATATATTTTTTCTTCCGACCTTCATGATACTTTCAAGTAATGAGCAGTACACCAATCAAACTTGGATGCCCAAGTTTCGTTCTCCTAGGTTGAAGCATTCGTTTGCAGGAACAGTTTGAATTTTTAGGTTTCACTGCGTTTTCTTCTATATTGACAGATGCAGTTAGAACTCTAAATCAAACACGGTTTGTGCTGGCTTCTTGAACCTTGACACAATACAGTAGTTCTACGTTCTATCCCTAAGGTTTGTTTCCTCATGATGTAGCCTTAAGCAGAGACTGGCGAATAACACTTTCAATGAAAGGCATTGTTAAGCTTCCAAAAAACTAACATCTCCAAAAATCTCAATGTATATTTTTTCATCCGACCTTCATGATAACTTCAGTTAATGAGCAGTACACCAATCAAACTTGGATGCCCAAGTTTTGTTCTCCTAGGTTGAAGCATTCGTTTGCAGGAACAGTTTGAATTTTTAGGTTTCACTGCGTTTTCTTCTATATTGACAGATGCAGTTAGATCTCTAAATCAAACACGGTTTGTGCTAGCTTCTTGAAACTTGACACAATACAGTAGTTCTACGTTCTATCTCTAAGGTTTGTTTCCTCTTGATGTAGCCTTAAGCAGAGACTGGCGAATAACTCATTCAATGAAAGGCGTTGGTAGGCTGCCAAAAAACTACAGTCTCCTGAAATCACAACATATATTTTTTCTTCCGACCTTCATGATACTTTCAAGTAATGAGCAGTACACCAATCAATCTTGGATGTCCAAATTTCGTTCTCCTAGGTTGAAGCAATCGTTTGCAGGAACAGTTTGAATTTTTAGGTTTCACTCTGTTTTCTCCTAAATTGCCAGATGCAGTTCTTACTCTAAATCAAACACGGTTTGTGCTAGCTTCTTGAAACTTGACACAATACAGTAGTTCTACGTTCTATCTTTAATGTTTGTTTCCTCTTGATGTAGCCTTAAGCAGAGACTGGCGAATAACTCATTGAATGAAAGGCATTGGTAGGCTACCAAAAAACTACAGTCTCCTGAAATCACAACATATATTTTTTCTTCCGACCTTCATGATACTTTCAAGTAATGAGCATTACACCACTCAATCTTGGATGTCCAAATTTCGTTCTCCTAGGTTGAAGCAATCGTTTGCAGGAACAGTTTGAATTTTTAGGTTTCACTCTGTTTTCTCCTAAATTGACAGATGCAGTTCAAACTCTAAATCAAACACGGTTTGGGCTAGCTTCTTGAACCTTGACACAATACAGTAGTTCTACGTTCTAACTCTAAGATTTGTTTCCTCTTGATGTAGCCTTAAGCAGAGACTGGTGAATAACTCATTCAATGAAAGGCGTTGGTAGGCTGCCAAAAAACTACAGTCTCCTGAAATCACAACATATATTTTTTCTTCCGACCTTCATGATACTTTCAAGTAATGAGCAGTACACCAATCAAACTTGGATGCCCAAGTTTCGTTCTCCTAGGTTGAAGCATTCGTTTGCAGGAACAGTTTGAATTTTTAGGTTTCACTGCGTTTTCTTCTATATTGACAGATGCAGTTAGAACTCTATATCAAACACGGTTTGTGCTGGCTTCTTGAACCTTGACACAATACAGTAGTTCTAGGTTCTATCCCTAAGGTTTGTTTCCTCATGATGTAGCCTTAAGCAGAGACTGGCGAATAACACTTTCAATGAAAGGCATTGTTAAGCTTCCAAAAAACTAACATCTCCAAAAATCTCAATGTATATTTTTTCATCCGACCTTCATGATAACTTCAGTTAATGAGCAGTACACCAATCAAACTTGGATGCCCAAGTTTTGTTCTCCTAGGTTGAAGCATTCGTTTGCAGGAACAGTTTGAATTTTTAGGTTTCACTGCGTTTTCTTCTATATTGACAGATGCAGTTAGATCTCTAAATCAAACACGGTTTGTGATAGCTTCTTGAAACTTGACACAATACAGTAGTTCTACGTTCTATCTCTAAGGTTTGTTTCCTCTTGATGTAGCCTTAAGCAGAGACTGGCGAATAACTCATTCAATGAAAGGCGTTGGTAGGCTGCCAAAAAACTACAGTCTCCTGAAATCACAACATATATTTTTTCTTCCGACCTTCATGATACTTTCAAGTAATGAGCAGTACACCAATCAATCTTGGATGCCCAAGTTTCGTTCTCCTAGGTTGAAGCATTCGTTTGCGGGAACAGTTTGAATTTTCAGGTTTCATTCTGTTTTCTCCTATATTGCCAGATGCAGTTCTTACTCTAAATCAAACACGGTTTGTGCTAGCTTCTTGAAACTTGACACAATACAGTAGTTCTACGTTCTATCTTTAATGTTTGTTTCCTCTTGATGTAGCCTTAAGAAGAGACTGGCGAATAACTCATTGAATGAAAGGCGTTGGTAGGCTGCCAAAAAACTACAGTCTCCTGAAATCACAACATATATTTTTTCTTCCGACCTTCATGATACTTTCAAGTAATGAGCAGTACACCAATCAATCTTGGATGTCCAAATTTCGTTCTCCTAGGTTGAAGCATTCGTTTGCAGGAACAGTTTGAATTTTTAGGTTTCACTCTGTTTTCTCCTATATTGACAGATGCAGTTCGAACTCTAAATCAAACACGGTTTGTGCTAGCTTCTTGTAACTTGACACAATACAGTAGTTCTACATTCTAACTCTAAGGTTTGTTTCCTCTTGGTGTAGCCTTAAGCAGAGACTGGCGAATAACACTTTCAATGAAAGGCATTGTTAAGCTTCCAAAAAACTACCATCTCCTGAAATCTAAAAGTATATTTCTTCACCCAACCTTCATGATAGCTTCAAGTAATCAGCAGTACACCAATCAAACTTGGATGCCCAAGTTTCGTTCTCCTAGGTTGAAACATTCGTTTGCAGGAACAGTTTGAATTTTCAGGTTTCACTGTGTTTTCTTCTATATTGACAGATTCAGTTAGAACTCTAAATCAAACACGGTTTGTGCTAGCTTCTTGAAACTTGAGACAATACAGTAGTTCTACGTTCTATCTCTAAGGTTTGTTTCCTCTTGATGTAGCTTTAAGCAGAGACTGGCGAATAACTCATTCAATGAAAGGCATAGGTAGGCTGCCAAAAAACTACAGTCTCCTGAAATCACAACATATATTTTTTCTTCTGAACTTCATGATACTTTCAAGTAATGAGCAGTACACCAATCAAACTTGGATGCCCAAGTTTCGTTTTCCTAGGTTGAAGCAATCGTTTGCAGGAACAGTTTGAATTTTTAGGTTTCACTCTGTTTTCTCCTAAATTGACAGATGCAGTTCGAACTCTAAATCAAACACGGATTGTGCTAGCTTCTTGAAGCTTGACACAATACAGTAGTTCTATGTTCTATCTCTAAGGTTTGTTTCCTCTTAATGTAGCCTTAAGCAGAGACTGGCGAATAACTCATTCAATGAAAGGCATTGTTAGGCTGCCAAAAAACTACAGTCTCCAGAAATCACAACATATATTTTTTCTTCCGACCTTCATGATACTTTCAGGTAATGAGCATTACACCAATCAAACTTGGATGTCCAAGTTTCTTTCTCCTAGTTTGAAGCATTCGTTTGCAGGAACAGTTTGAATTTTTAGATTTCACTCTGCTTTCTCCTATATTGACAGATGCAGTTCGAACTCTAAATCAAACACGGTTTGTGGTAGGTTCTTGAAACTTGACACAATAAAGTAGTTCTACGTTCCATCACAAAGGTTTGTTTCCTCTTGATGTAGCCTTAAGCAGAGACTGGCGAATAACACTTTCAATGAAAGGCATTGGTAATCTTCCAAAAAACTACCATCTCCTGAAATCTCATTGTATATTTTTTCATCCGACCTTCATGATAACTTCAAGTAATGAGCAGTACACCAATCAAACTTGGATGCCCAAGTTTCCTTCTCCTAGGTTGAAGCATTCGTTTGCAGGAACAGTTTGAATTTTTAGGTTTCTCTGCGTTTTCTTCTATATTGACAGATGCAGTTAGAACTCTAAATCAAACACGGTTTTTGTTAGCTTCTTGAAACTTGACACAATACAGTAGTTCTACGTTCTATTTCTAAGGTTTGTTTCCTCTTGATCTAGCCTTAAGCAGAGACTGGCGAATAACTCATTCAATGAAAGGCATAGGTAGGCTGCCAAAAAACTAGAGTCTCCTGAAATCACAACATATATTTTTTCTTCCGACCTTCATGATACTTTCAAGTAATGAGCAGTACACCAATCAAACTTGGATGCCCAAGTTTCGTTCTCCTAGGTTGAAGCATTCGTTTGCAGGAACAGTTTGAATTTTTAGGTTTCACTGCGTTTTCTTCTATATTGACAGATGCAGTTAGAACTCTAAATCAAACACGGTTTGTGCTGGCTTCTTGAACCTTGACACAATACAGTAGTTCTACGTTCTATCCCTAAGGTTTGTTTCCTCATGATGTAGCCTTAAGCAGAGACTGGCGAATAACACTTTCAATGAAAGGCATTGTTAAGCTTCCAAAAAACTAACATCTCCAAAAATCTCAATGTATATTTTTTCATCCGACCTTCATGATAACTTCAGTTAATGAGCAGTACACCAATCAAACTTGGATGCCCAAGTTTTGTTCTCCTAGGTTGAAGCATTCGTTTGCAGGAACAGTTTGAATTTTTAGGTTTCACTGCGTTTTCTTCTATATTGACAGATGCAGTTAGATCTCTAAATCAAACACGGTTTGTGCTAGCTTCTTGAAACTTGACACAATACAGTAGTTCTACGTTCTATCTCTAAGGTTTGTTTCCTCTTGATGTAGCCTTAAGCAGAGACTGGCGAATAACTCATTCAATGAAAGGCGTTGGTAGGCTGCCAAAAAACTACAGTCTCCTGAAATCACAACATATATTTTTTCTTCCGACCTTCATGATACTTTCAAGTAATGAGCAGTACACCAATCAATCTTGGATGTCCAAATTTCGTTCTCCTAGGTTGAAGCAATCGTTTGCAGGAACAGTTTGAATTTTTAGGTTTCACTCTGTTTTCTCCTAAATTGCCAGATGCAGTTCTTACTCTAAATCAAACACGGTTTGTGCTAGCTTCTTGAAACTTGACACAATACAGTAGTTCTACATTCTATCTTTAATGTTTGTTTCCTCTTGATGTAGCCTTAAGCAGAGACTGGCGAATAACTCATTGAATGAAAGGCATTGGTAGGCTACCAAAAAACTACAGTCTCCTGAAATCACAACATATATTTTTTCTTCCGACCTTCATGATACTTTCAAGTAATGAGCAGTACACCAATCAATCTTGGATGTCCAAATTTCGTTCTCCTAGGTTGAAGCAATCGTTTGCAGGAACAGTTTGAATTTTTAGGTTTCACTCTGTTTTCTCCTAAATTGACAGATGCAGTTCAAACTCTAAATCAAACACGGTTTGGGCTAGCTTCTTGAACCTTGACACAATACAGTAGTTCTACGTTCTAACTCTAAGATTTGTTTCCTCTTGATGTAGCCTTAAGCAGAGACTGGTGAATAACTCATTCAATGAAAGGCGTTGGTAGGCTGCCAAAAAACTACAGTCTCCTGAAATCACAACATATATTTTTTCTTCCGACCTTCATGATACTTTCAAGTAATGAGCAGTACACCAATCAAACTTGGATGCCCAAGTTTCGTTCTCCTAGGTTGAAGCATTCGTTTGCAGGAACAGTTTGAATTTTTAGGTTTCACTGCGTTTTCTTCTATATTGACAGATGCAGTTAGAACTCTATATCAAACACGGTTTGTGCTGGCTTCTTGAACCTTGACACAATACAGTAGTTCTAGGTTCTATCCCTAAGGTTTGTTTCCTCATGATGTAGCCTTAAGCAGAAACTGGCGAATAACACTTTCAATGAAAGGCATTGTTAAGCTTCCAAAAAACTAACATCTCCAAAAATCTCAATGTATATTTTTTCATCCGACCTTCATGATAACTTCAGTTAATGAGCAGTACACCAATCAACTTGGATGCCCAAGTTTTGTTCTCCTAGGTTGAAGCATTCGTTTGCAGGAACAGTTTGAATTTTTAGGTTTCACTGCGTTTTCTTCTATATTGACAGATGCAGTTAGATCTCTAAATCAAACACGGTTTGTGATAGCTTCTTGAAACTTGACACAATACAGTAGTTCTACGTTCTATCTCTAAGGTTTGTTTCCTCTTGATGTAGCCTTAAGCAGAGACTGGCGAATAACTCATTCAATGAAAGGCGTTGGTAGGCTGCCAAAAAACTACAGTCTCCTGAAATCACAACATATATTTTTTCTTCCGACCTTCATGATACTTTCAAGTAATGAGCAGTACACCAATCAATCTTGGATGCCCAAGTTTCGTTCTCCTAGGTTGAAGCATTCGTTTGCGGGAACAGTTTGAATTTTCAGGTTTCATTCTGTTTTCTCCTATATTGCCAGATGCAGTTCTTACTCTAAATCAAACACGGTTTGTGCTAGCTTCTTGAAACTTGACACAATACAGTAGTTCTACGTTCTATCTTTAATGTTTGTTCCTCTTGATGTAGCCTTAAGAAGAGACTGGCGAATAACTCATTGAATGAAAGGCGTTGGTAGGCTGCCAAAAAACTACAGTCTCCTGAAATCACAACATATATTTTTTCTTCCGACCTTCATGATACTTTCAAGTAATGAGCAGTACACCAATCAATCTTGGATGCCCAAGTTTCGTTCTCCTAGGTTGAAGCATTCGTTTGCAGGAACAGTTTGAATTTTTAGGTTTCACTCTGTTTTCTCCTATATTGACAGATGCAGTTCGAACTCTAAATCAAACACGGTTTGTGCTAGCTTCTTGTAACTTGACACAATACAGTAGTTCTACGTTCTAAATCTAAGGTTTGTTTCCTCTTGGTGTAGCCTTAAGCAGAGACTGGCGAATAACACTTTCAATGAAAGGCATTGTTAAGCTTCCAAAAAACTACCATCTCCTGAAATCTAAATGTATATTTCTTCACCCAACCTTCATGATAGCTTCAAGTAATCAGCAGTACACCAATCAAACTTGGATGCCCAAGTTTCGTTCTCCTAGGTTGAAACATTCGTTTGCAGGAACAGTTTGAATTTTCAGGTTTCACTGTGTTTTCTTCTATATTGACAGATTCAGTTAGAACTCTAAATCAAACACGGTTTGTGCTAGCTTCTTGAAACTTGAGACAATACAGTAGTTCTACGTTCTATCTCTAAGGTTTGTTTCCTCTTGATGTAGCCTTAAGCAGAGACTGGCGAATAACTCATTCAATGAAAGGCATAGGTAGGCTGCCAAAAAACTACAGTCTCCTGAAATCACAACATATATTTTTTCTTCTGAACTTCATGATACTTTCAAGTAATGAGCAGTACACCAATCAAACTTGGATGCCCAAGTTTCGTTTTCCTAGGTTGAAGCAATCGTTTGCAGGAACAGTTTGAATTTTTAGGTTTCACTCTGTTTTCTCCTAAATTGACAGATGCAGTTCGAACTCTAAATCAAACACGGATTGTGCTAGCTTCTTGAAGCTTGACACAATACAGTAGTTCTATGTTCTATCTCTAAGGTTTGTTTCCTCTTAATGTAGCCTTAAGCAGAGACTGGCGAATAACTCATTCAATGAAAGGCATTGTTAGGCTGCCAAAAAACTACAGTCTCCAGAAATCACAACATATATTTTTTCTTCCGACCTTCATGATACTTTCAAGTAAAGAGCATTACACCAATCAAACTTGGATGTCCAAGTTTCTTTCTCCTAGTTTGAAGCATTCGTTTGCAGGAACAGTTTGAATTTTTAGATTTCACTCTGCTTTCTCCTATATTGACAGATGCAGTTCGAACTCTAAATCAAACACGGTTTGTGGTAGGTTCTTGAAACTTGACACAATAAAGTAGTTCTACGTTCCATCACAAAGGTTTGTTTCCTCTTGATGTAGCCTTAAGCAGAGACTGGCGAATAACACTTTCAATGAAAGGCATTGGTATACTTCCAAAAAACTACAATCTCCTGAAATCTCATTGTATATTTTTTCATCCGACCTTCATGATAACTTCAAGTAATGAGCAGTACACCAATCAAACTTGGATGCCCAAGTTTCCTTCTCCTAGGTTGAAGCATTCGTTTGCAGGAACAGTTTGAATTTTTAGGTTTCTCTGCGTTTTCTTCTATATTGACAGATGCAGTTAGAACTCTAAATCAAACACGGTTTTTGTTAGCTTCTTGAAACTTGACACAATACAGTAGTTCTACGTTCTATTTCTAAGGTTTGTTTCCTCTTGATGTAGCCTTAAGCAGAGACTGGCGAATAACTCATTCAATGAAAGGCATAGGTAGGCTGCCAAAAAACTAGAGTCTCCTGAAATCACAACATATATTTTTTCTTCTGAACTTCATGATAATTTCAAGTAATGAGCAGTACACCAATCAAACTTGGATGCCCAAGTTTCGTTTTCCTAGGTTGAAGCAATAGTTTGCAGGAACAGTTTGAATTTTTAGGTTTCACTCTGTTTTCTCCTAAATTGACAGATGCAGTTCGAACTCTAAATCAAACACGGTTTGTGTAAGCTTCTTGAAGCTTGACACAATACAGTAGTTCTACGTTCTAACTCTAAGGTTTGTTTCCTCTTGATGTAGCCTTAAGCAGAGACTGGTGAATAACTCATTCAATGAAAGGCGTTGGTAGGCTGCCAAAAAACTACAGTCTCCTGAAATCACAACATATATTTTTTCTTCCGACCTTCATGATACTTTCAAGTAATGAGCAGTACACCAATCAAACTTGGATGCCCAAGTTTCATTCTCCTAGGTTGAAGCATTCGTTTGCAGGAACAGTTTGAATTTTTAGGTTTCACTCTGTTTGCTCCTATATTGACAGATGCAGTTCGAACTCTAAATCAAACACGGTTTGTGGTGGCTTCTTGAAACTTGACACAATAAAGTAGTTCTATGTTCTGTCCCTAAGGTTTGTTTCCTCTTGATGTAGCCTTAAGCAGAGACTGGCGGATAACACTTTCAATGAAAGGCATTGTTAAGCTTCCAAAAACTACCATCTCCTGAAATCTCAATGTATATTTCTTCATCCGACCTTCATGATAATTTCAAGTAATGAGCAGTACACCAATCAAACGTGGATGCCCAACTTTCGTTTTCCTAGGTTGAAGCATTCGTTTGCAGGAACAGTTTGAAATTTAGGTTTCACTCTGTTTTCTCCTAAATTGACAGATGCAGTTCGAACTCTAAATCAAACACGGTTTGTGCTAGCTTCTTAAAGCTTGACACAATACAGTAGTTCTACGTTCTATCCCTAAGGTTTTTTTCCTCTTGATGTAGCCTTAAGCAGAGACTGGCGAATAACTCATTCAATGAAAGGCGTTGGTAGGCTGCCAAAAAACTACAGTCTCCTGAAATCACAACATATATTTTTTCTTCCGACCTTCATGATACTTTCAAGTAATGAGCAGTACACCAATCAAACTTGGATGCCCAAGTTTCGTTCTCCTAGGTTGAAGCATTCGTTTGCAGGAACAGTTTGAATTTTTAGGTTTCACTCTGTTTTCTCCTATATTGACAGATGCAGTTCGAACTCAAAATCAAACACGGTTTGTGGTGGCTTCTTGAAACTTGACACAATAAAGTAGTTCTACGTTCTGTCCCTAAGGTTTGTTTCCTCTTGATGTAGCCTTAAGCAGGGACTGGCAAATAACACTTTCAATGAAAGGCATTGTTAAGCTTCCAAAAAACTAACATCTCCTGAAATCTCAATGTATATTTCTTCATCCGACCTTCATGATAACTTCAAGTAATGAGCAGTACACCAATCAAACTTGGATGTCCAAGTTTCGTTCTCCTAGGTTGAAGCATTCGTTTGCAGGAACAGTTTGAATTTTTAGGTTTCACTGCATTACCTTCTACATTGCCAGATGCAGTTAGAACTCTAAATCAAACACGGTTTGTGCTAGCTTCTTGAAACTTGAGACAATACAGTAGTTCTACGTTCTATCTCTAAGGTTTGTTTCCTCTTGATGTAGCCTTAAGAAGAGACTGGCGTATAACTCATTCAATGAAAGGCGTTGGTAGGCTGCCAAAAAACTACAGTCTCCTGAAATCACAACATATATTTTTTTTTCCGACCTTCATGATACTTTCAAGTAATGAGCAGTACACCAATCAAACTTGGATGCCCTAGTTTCGTTCTTATAGGTTGAAGCATTCGTTTGCAGGAACAGTTTGAATTTTTAAGTTTCACTCTGTTTTCTCCTATATTGACAGATGCAGTTCGAACTCTAAATCAAACACGGTTTGTGCTAGCTTCTTGAAACTTGACACAATACAGTAGTTCTACATTCTATCTCTAAGGTTTGTTTCCTCTTGATGTAGCCTTAAGCAGAGACTGGTGAATAACTCATTCAATGAAAGGCGTTCTTCGGATGCCAAAAAACTACAGTCTCCTGAAATCACAACATATATTTTTTTTTCCGACCTTCATGATACTTTCAAGTAATGAGCAGTACACCAATCAAACGTGGATGCCCAAGTTTCGTTCTCCTAGGTTGAAGCATTCGTTTGCAGGAACAGTTTGAATTTTTAGTTTTCACTGTGTTTTCTTCTATATTGACAGATGCAGTTAGAACTCTAAATCAAACACGGTTTGTGCTAGCTTCTTGAAACATGACACAATACAGTAGTTCTACGTTCTAACTCTAAGGTTTGTTGCCTCTTGATGTACCCTTAAGCAGAGACTGGCGAATAACTCATTCAATGAAAGGCGTTGGTAGGCTGCCAAAAACACTACAGTCTCCTGAAATCACAACATATATTTTTTCTTCTGACCTTCATGATACTTTCAAGTAATGAGCAGTACACCAATCAAACTTGGATGCCCAAGTTTCGTTCTCCTAGGTTGAAGCATTCGTTTGCAGGAACAGTTTGAACTTTTAGGTTTCACTGCGTTTTCTTCTATATTGACAGATGCAGTAAGAACACTAAATCAAACACGGTTTGTGCTAGCTTCTTGAAAATTGACACAATACAGTAGTTCTACGTTCTATCTCTAAGGTTTGTTTCCTCTTGATATAGCCTTAAGCAGAGACTGGCGAATAACTCATTCAATGAAAGGCGTTGGAAGGCTGTCAAAAAACTACAGTCTCCTGAAATCACAACATTTTTTTTTTCTTCCGACCTTCATGATACTTTCAAGTAATGAGCAGTACACAAATGAAACTTCGATGCCCAAGTTTCGTTCTCCTACCTTGAAGAATCCGTTTGCAGTAACAATTTGAATTTTTAGTTTTCACTCTGTTTTCTCATATATTGACAGATGCAGTTAGAACTCTAAATCAAACACGGTTTGTGGTAACTTCTTGAAACTTGACACAATACAGTAGTTCTACGTTCTATCTCTAAAGTTTGTACCCTCTTGATGTAGCCTTAAGCAGAGACTGGCGAATAACTCATTCAATGAAAGGCATTGTTAGGCTGCCAAAAAACTACAGTCTCCTAAAATCACAATATATATTTTTTCTTTCGACCTTCATGATACTTTCAAGTAATGAGCAGTACACCAATCAAACTTGGATGTCCAAGTTTCGTTCTCCTAGGTTGAAGCATTCGTTTGCAGGAACAGTTTGAATTTTTAGGTTTCACTGCATTACCTTCTACATTGCCAGATGCAGTTAGAACTCTAAATCAAACACGGTTTGTGCTAGCTTCTTGAAAATTGACACAATACAGTAGTTCTACGTTCTAACTCTAAGGTTTGTTTCCTCTTGATGTAGCCTTAAGCAGAGACTGGCGAATAACACTTTCAATGAAAGGCATTGTTAAGCTTCCAAAAGACTACAATCTCCTGAAATCTCAATGTATATTTCTTCACCCGACCTTCATGGTAACTTCAAGTAATGAGCAGTACACCAATCAAACTTGGATGCCCAAGTTTTGTTCTCCTTGGTTGAAGCATTCGTTTGCAGGAACAGTCTGAATTTTTAGGTTTCACTCTGTTTTCTCCTATATTGACAGATGCAGTTCGAACTCTAAATCCAACACGGTTTGTGCTAGCTTCTTGAAGCTTGACACAATAAAGTAGTTCTACGTTCTAACTCTAAGGTTTTTTTGCTCTTGATGTAGCCTTAAGCAGAGTCTGACGAATAACTCATTCAATGAAAGGCGTTGGTAGGCTGCCAAAAAACTACAGTCTCCTGAAATCACAACATATATTTTTTTTTTCCGACCTTCATGATACTTTCAAGTAATGAGCAGTACACCAATCAAACTTGGATGCCCTAGTTTCGTTCTTCTAGGTTGAAGCATTCGTTTGCAGGAACAGTTTGAATTTTTAAGTTTCACTCTGTTTTCTCCTATATTGACAGATGCAGTTCGAACTCTAAATCAAACACGGTTTGTGCTAGCTTCTTGAAACTTGACACAATACAGTAGTTCTACGTTCTATCTCTAAGGTTTGTTTCCTCTTGATGTAGCCTTAAGCAGAGAGTGGTGAATAACTCATTCAATGAAAGGCGTTGGTAGGCTGCCAAAAAACTACAGTCTCCTGAAATCACAACATTTTTTTTTCTTCCGACCTTCATGATACTTTCAAGTAATGAGCAGTACACCAATCAAACTTGGATGCCCAAGTTTCGTTCTTTTACCTTGAAGCATCCGTTTGCAGTAACAGTTTGAATTTTTAGTTTTCACTCTGTTTTCTCCTATATTGATAGATGCAGTTAGAACTCTAAATCAAACACGGTTTGTGCTAGCTTCTTGAAACTTGAGACAATACAGTAGTTCTACATTCTATCTCTAAGGTTTGTTTCCTCTTGATGTAGCCTTAAGCAGAGACTGGCGAATAACTCATTCAATGAAAGGCGTTGGTAGGCTGCCAAAAAACTACAGTCTCCTGAAATCACAACATATATTTTTTTTTCGACCTTCATGATACTTTCAAGTAATGAGCAGTACACCAATCAAACTTGGATGCCCAAGTTTCGTTCTTCTAGGTTGAAGCATTCGTTTGCAGGAACAGTTTGAATTTTTAGGTTTCACTACGTTTTCTTCTATATTGACGGATGCAGTTCGAACTCTAAATCAAACACGGTATGTGCTAGCTTCTTGAAACTTGACACAATACAGTAGTTCTACGTTCTATCTCTAAGGTTTGTTTCCTCTTGATGTAGCCTTAAGCAGAGACTGGCGAATAACTCATTCAATGAAAGGCATTGTTAAGCTTCCAAAAAACTACCATCTCTTGAAATCTCAATGCATATTTCTTCATCCGACCTTCATGATAACTTCAAGTAATGAGTAGTACACCAATCAAACTTGGATGCCCAAGTTTCGTTCTCCTAGGTTGAAGCATTCGTTTGCAGGAACAGTTTGAATTTTTAGGTTTCACTGCGTTTTCTTCTATATTGACAGATGCAGTTAGAACTCTAAATCAAACACGGTTTGTGCTAGCTTCTTGAATCATGACACAATACAATAGTTCTTCGTTCTAACTCTAAGGTTTGTTGCCTCTTGATGTACCCTTAAGCAGAGACTGGCGGATAACTCATTCAATGAAAGGCGTTGGTAGGCTGCAAAAAACACTACAGTCTCCTGAAATCACAACATATATTTTTTCTTCTGACCTTCATGATACTTTCAAGTAATGAGCAGTACACCAATCAAACTTGGATGCCCAAGTTTCGTTCTCCTAGGTTGAAGCATTCGTTTGCAGGAACAGTTTGAACTTTTAGGTTTCACTGCGTTTTCTTCTATATTGACAGATGCAGTAAGAACACTAAATCAAACACGGTTTGGGCTAGCTTCTTGAAACTTGACACAATACAGTAGTTGTACGTTCTATTTCTAAGGTTTGTTTCCTCAGGATGTAGCCTTAAGCAGAGACTGGCGAATAACTCATTGAATGAAAGGCTTTGGTAGGCTGCCAAAAAACTACAGTCTCCTCAAATCACAACATATATTTTTTCTTACGACCTTCTTGATACTTTCAAGTAATGAGCAGTACACCAATCAAACTTGGATGCCCAAGTTTCGTTCTTCTAGGTTGAAGCATTCGTTGGCAGGAACAGTTTGAATTTTTAGGTTTCACTCTGTTTTCTCCTATATTGACAGATGCAGTTCGAACTCTAAATCAAACACGGTTTGTGCTAGCTTCTTGAAAATTGACACAATACAGTAGTTCTACGTTCTATCTCTAAGGTTTGTTTCCTCTTGATATATCCTTAAGCAGAGACTGGCGAATAACTCATTCAATAAAAGGCGTTGGAAGGCTGTCAAAAAACTACAGTCTCCTGAAATCACAACATTTTTTTTTTCTTCCGACCTTCATGATACTTTCAAGTAATGAGAAGTACACCAATCAAACTTCGATACCCAAGTTTCGTTCTCCTACCTTGAAGCATCCGTTTGCAGTAACAATTTGAATTTTTAGTTTTCACTCTGTTTTCTCATATATTGACAGATGCAGTTAGAACTCTAAATCAAACACGGTTTGTGGTAACTTCTTGAAACTTGACACAATACAGTAGTTCTACGTTCTATCTCTAAGGTTTGTACCCTCTTGATGTAGCCTTAAGCAGAGACTGGCGAATAACTCATTCAATGAAAGGCATGGTTAGGCTGCCAAAAAACTACAGTCTCCTAAAATCACAATATATATTTTTTCTTTCGACCTTCATGATACTTTCAAGTAATGAGCAGTACACCAATCAAACTTGGATGTCCAAGTTTCGTTCTCCTAGGTTGAAGCATTCGTTTGCAGGAACAGTTTGAATTTTTAGGTTTCACTGCATTACCTTCTACATTGCCAGATGCAGTTAGAACTCTAAATCAAACACGGTTTGTGCTAGCTTCTTGAAACTTGACACAATACAGTAGTTCTACGTTCTAACTCTAAGGTTTGTTTCCTCTTGATGTAGCCTTAAGCAGAGACTGGCGAATAACACTTTCAATGAAAGGCATTGTTAAGCTTCCAAAAGACTACAATCTCCTGAAATCTCAATGTATATTTCTTCACCCGACCTTCATGGTAACTTCAAGTAATGAGCAGTACACCAATCAAACTTGGATGCCCAAGTTTTGTTCTCCTTGGTTGAAGCATTCGTTTGCAGGAACAGTCTGAATTTTTAGGTTTCACTCTGTTTTCTCCTATATTGACAGATGCAGTTCGAACTCTAAATCCAACACGGTTTGTGCTAGCTTCTTGAAGCTTGACACAATAAAGTAGTTCTACGTTCTAACTCTAAGGTTTTTTTGCTCTTGATGTAGCCTTAAGCAGAGTCTGCCGAATAACTCATTCAATGAAAGGCGTTCATAGGCTGCCAAAAAACTACAGTCTCCTGAAATCACAACATATATTTTTTTCTTCCGACCTTCATGATACTTT
This sequence comes from Callospermophilus lateralis, assembly GCF_048772815.1. Taxonomy (NCBI): domain Eukaryota; kingdom Metazoa; phylum Chordata; class Mammalia; order Rodentia; family Sciuridae; genus Callospermophilus; species Callospermophilus lateralis. The sequence continues at coordinate 72,510 of NW_027515101.1, forward strand.
CAAGTAATGAGCAGTACACCAATCAAACTTGGATGCCCAAGTTTCGTTCTCCTAAGTTGAAGCATCCGTTTGTAGTAACAGTTTGAATTTTTAGTTTTCACTCTGTTTTCTCCTATATTGACAGATGCCGTTAGAACTCTAAATCAAACACGGTTTGTGGTAGCTTCTTGAAACTTGACACAATAAATAGTTCTATGTTCTACCCCTAAGGTTTGTTTCCTCTTGATGTAGCCTCAAGCAGAACTGGCGAATAACTCATTCAATGAAAGGCATTGTTATGCTGCCAAAAAACTACAGTCTCCTGAAATCACAACATATATTTTTTCTACCGACCTTCATGATACTTTCAAGTAATGAGCAGTACACCAATCAAACGTGGATGCCCAAGTTTCATTCTCCTAGGTTGAAGCATTCGTTTCCAGGAACAGTTTGAATTTTTAGGTTTCACTGCGTTTTCTTCTATATAGACAGATGCAGTTAGAACTCTAAATCAAACATGGTTTGTGCTAGCTTCTTGAAACTTGACACAATACAGTAGTTCTACGTTCTATTTCTAAGGTTTGTTTAGTCTTGATGTAGCATTAAGCAGAGACTGGTGAATAACTCATTCAATGAAAGGCGTTGGTAGGCTGCCAAAAAATTAGAGTCTCCAGAAATTACAACATTTTTTTTTCTTCCGACCTTCATGATACTTTCAAGTAATGAGCAGTACAGAAATCAAACTTGGATTCCCAAGTTTCGTTCTTTTACCTTGAAGCATCCGTTTGCAGTAACAGTTTGAATTTTTAGTTTTCACTCTGTTTTCTCCTATATTGATAGATGCAGTTAGAACTCTAAATCAAACACGGTTTGTGCTAGCTTCTTGAAACTTGAGACAATACAGTAGTTCTACGTTCTATCTCTAAGGTTTGTTTCCTCTTGATGTAGCCTTAAGCAGAGACTGGCGAATAACTCATTCAATGAAAGGCGTTGGTAGGCTGCCAAAAAACTACAGTCTCCTGAAATCACAACATATATTTTTTTTCTCACCTTCATGATACTTTCAAGTAATGAGCAGTACACCAATCAAACTTGGATGCCCAAGTTTCGTTCTTCTAGGTTGAAGCATTCGTTTGCAGGAACAGTTTGAATTTTTAGGTTTCACTGCATTTTCTTCTATATTGACAGATGCAGTTCGAACTCTAAATCAAACACGGTATGTGCTAGCTTCTTGAAACTTGACACAATACAGTAGTTCTACGTTCTATCTCTAAGGTTTGTTTCCTCTTGATGTAGCCTTAAGCAGAGACTGGCGCATAACTCATTCAATGAAAGGCATTGTTAAGCTTCCAAAAAACTACCATCTCCTGAAATCTCAATGCATATTTCTTCATCCGACCTTCATGATAACTTCAAGTAATGAGTAGTACACCAATCAACCTTGGATGCCCAAGTTTCGTTCTCCTAGGTTGAAGCATTCGTTTGCAGGAACAGTTTGAATTTTCAGGTTTCACTCTGTTTTCTCCTAAATTGACAGATGCAGTTCGAACTCTAAATCAAACACAGTGTGTGCTAGCTTCTTGAAGCTTGACACAATACAGTACTTCTACGTTCTATCTCTAAGGATTGTTTCCTCTTGATGTAGCCTTAAGCACAGACTGGAAATAACTCATTCAATGAAAGGCGTTCTTCGGATGGCAAAAAACTACAGTCTCCTGAAATCACAACATATATTTTTTTTTTCCGACCTTCATGATACTTTCAAGTAATGAGCAGTACACCAATCAAACGTGGATGCCCAAGTTTCGTTCTCCTAGGTTGAAGCATTCGTTTGCAGGAACAGTTTGAATTTTTAGGTTTCACTCTGTTTTCTCCTATATTGACAGATGCAGTTCGAACTCTAAATCAAACACGGTTTGTGCTAGCTTCTTGAAAATTGACACAATACAGTAGTTCTACGTTCTATCTCTAAGGTTTGTTTCCTCTTGATATAGCCTTAAGCAGAGACTGGCGAATAACTCATTCAATGAAACGCGTTGGAAGGCTGTCAAAAAACTACAGTCTCCTGAAATCACAACATTTTTTTTTTCTTCAGACCTTCATGATAGTTTCAAGTAATGAGCAGTACACCAATCAAACTTCGATGCCCAAGTTTCGTTCTCCTACCTTGAAGCATCCGATTGCAGTAACAATTTGAATTTTTAGTTTTCACTCTGTTTTCTCATATATTGACAGATGCAGTTAGAACTCTAAATCAAACACGGTTTGTGGTAACTTCTTGAAACTTGACACAATACAGTAGTTCTACGTTCTATCTCTAAGGTTTGTACCCTCTTGATGTAGCCTTAAGCAGAGACTGGCGAATAACTCATTCAATGAAAGGCATTGTTAGGCTGCCAAAAAACTACAGTCTCCTAAAATCACAATATATATTTTTTCTTTCGACCTTCATGATACTTTCAAGTAATGAGCAGTACACCAATCAAACTTGGATGTCCAAGTTTCGTTCTCCTAGGTTGAAGCATTCATTTGCAGGAACAGTTTGAATTTGTAGGTTTCACTGCATTACCTTCTACATTGCCAGATGCAGTTAGAACTCTAAATCAAACACGGTTTGTGCTAGCTTCTTGAAACTTGACACAATACAGTAGTTCTACGTTTTAACTCTAAGGTTTGTTTCCTCTTGATGTAGCCTTAAGCAGAGACTGGCGAATAACACTTTCAATGAAAGGCATTGTTAAGTTTCCAAAAGACTACAATCTCCTGAAATCTCAATGTATATTTCTTCACCCGACCTTCATGGTAACTTCAAGTAATGAGCAGTACACCAATCAAACTTGGATGCCCAAGTTTCGTTCTCCTTGGTTGAAGCATTCGTTTGCAGGAACAGTTTGAATTTTTAGGTTTCACTCTGTTTTCTCCTATATTGACAGATGCAGTTCGAACTCTAAATCAAACACGGTTTGTGCTAGCTTCTTGAAGCTTGACACAATAAAGTAGTTCTACGTTCTATCCCTAAGGTTTGTTTCCTCTTGATGTAGCCTTAAGCAGAGACTGGCGAATAACACTTTGAATGAAAGGCATTGTTAAGCTTCCAAAAAACTACCATCTCCTGATATCTCAATGTATATTTTTTCATCCGACCTTCATGATACTTTCAAGTAATGAGCAGTACACCAATCAAACTTGGATGCCCAAGTTTCGTTCTCCTAAGTTGAAGCATCCGTTTGCAGTAACAGTTTGAAGTTTTAGTTTTCACTCTGTTTTCTCCTATATTGACAGATGCCGTTAGAACTCTAAATCAAACACGGTTTGTGGTAGCTTCTTGAAACTTGACACAATAAAGTAGTTCTATGTTCTACCCCTAAGGTTTGTTTCCTCTTGATGTAGCCTCAAGCAGAACTGGCGAATAACTCATTCAATGAAAGGCATTGTTAGGCTGCCAAAAAACTACAGTCTCCTGAAATCACAACATATATTTTTTCTACCGACCTTCATGATACTTTCAAGTAATGAGCAGTACACCAATCAAACTTGGATGCCCAAGTTTCGTTCTCCTACATTGAAGCATTCGTTTGCAGGAACAGTTTGAATTTTTAGGTTTCACTCTGTTTTCTCCTATATTGACAGATGCAGTTCGAACTCTAAATCAAACACGGTTTGTGGTAGCTTCTTGAAACTTGACACAATAAGGTAGTTCTACGTTCTAACTCTAAGGTTTTTTTCCTCTTGATGTAGCCTTAAGCAGAGTCTGCCGAATAACTCATTCAATGAAAGGCGTTGGTAGGCTGCCAAAAAACTACAGTCTCCTGAAATCACAACATATATTTTTTCTTCCGACCTTCATGATACTTTCAAGTAATGAGCAGTACACCAATCAAACGTGGATGCCCAAGTTTCATTCTCCTAGGTTGAAGCATTCGTTTGCAGGAACAGTTTGAATTTTTAGGTTTCACTGCGTTTTCTTCTATATTGACAGATGCAGTTAGACTCTAAATCAAACACGGTTTGTGCTAGCTTCTTGAAACTTGAGACAATACAGTAGTTCTACGTTCTATCTCTAACGTTTGATTCCTCTTGATGTAGCCTTAAGCAGAGACTGGCGTATAACTCATTCAATGAAAGGCGTTGGTAGGCTGCCAAAAACTACAGTCTCCTGAAATCACAACATATATTTTTTTTTTCAGACCTTCATGATACTTTCAAGTAATGAGCAGTACACCAATCAAACTTGGATGCCCAAGTTTCGTTCTTCTAGGTTGAAGCATTCGTTTGCGGGAACAGTTTGAATTTTTAGGTTTTACTCTGTTTTCTTCTATATTGACAGATGCAGTTCGAAATCTAAATCAAACACGGTTTATGCTAGCTTCTTGAAACTTGACACAATACAGTAGTTCTACGTTCTATCTCTAAGGTTTGTTTCCTCTTGATGTAGCCTTAAGCAGAGACTGGTGAATAACTCATTCAATGAAAGGCGTTGGTAGGCTGCCAAAAAACTACAGTCTCCTGAAATCACAACATTTTTTTTTTTCTTCCGAACTTCATGATACTTTCAAGTAATGAGCAGTACACCAATCAACTTGGATGCCCAAGTTTCGTTCTCCTACCTTGAAGCATCCGTTTGCAGTAACAGTTTGAATTTTTAGTTTTCACTCTGTTTTCTCCTATATTGAGAGATGCAGTTAGAACTCTAAATCAAACACGGTTTGTGCTAGCTTCTTGAAACTTGAGACAATACAGTAGTTCTTCGTTCTATCTCTAAGGTTTTTTCCTCTTGATGTAGCCTTAAGCAGAGACTGGCGTATAACTCATTCAATGAAAGGCGTTGGTAGGCTGCCAAAAACTACAGTCTCCTGAAATCACAACATATATTTTTTTTTCCGACCTTCATGATACTTTCAAGTAATGAGCAGTACACCAATCAAACTTGGATGCCCAAGTTTCCTTCTTCTAGGTTGAAGCATTCGTTTGCAGGAACAGTTTGAATTTTTAGGTTTCACTGCATTTTCTTCTATATTGACAGATGCAGTTCGAACTCTAAATCAAACACGGTATGTGCTAGCTTCTTGAAACTTGACACAATACAGTAGTTCTACGTTCTATCTCTAAGGTTTGTTTCCTCTTGATGTAGCCTTAAGCAGAGACTGGCGAATAACTCATTCAATGAAAGGCGTTGGTAGGCTGCCAAAAAACTACAATCTCCTGAAATCACAACATATATTTTTTTTTGCGACCTTCATGATACTTTCAAGTAATGAGCAGTACACCAATCAAACTTGGATGTCCAAGTTTCGTTCTCCTAGGGTGAAGCATTCGTTTGCAGGAACAGTTTGAATTTTTAGGTTTCACTGCATTACCTTCTACATTGCCAGATGCAGTTAGAACTCTAAATCAAACACGGTTTGTGCTAGCTTCTTGAAACTTGACACAATACAGTAGTTCTACGTTCTAACTCTAAGGTTTGTTTCCTCTTGATGTAGCCTTAAGCAGAGACTGGCGAATAACACTTTCAATGAAAGGCATTGTTAAGCTTCCAAAAGACTACAATCTCCTGAAATCTCAATGTATATTTCTTCACCCGACCTTCATGGTAACTTCAAGTAATGAGCAGTACACCAATCAAACTTGGATGCCCAAGTTTTGTTCTCCTTGGTTGAAGCATTCGTTTGCAGTAACAGTCTGAATTTTTAGGTTTCACTCTGTTTTCTCCTATATTGACAGATGCAGTTCGAACTCTAAATCCAACACGGTTTGTGCTAGCTTCTTGAAGCTTGACACAATAAAGTAGTTCTACGTTCTAACTCTAAGGTTTTTTTGCTCTTGATGTAGCCTTAAGCAGAGTCTGCCGAATAACTCATTCAATGAAAGGCGTTGGTAGGCTGCCAAAAAACTACAGTCTCCTGAAATCACAACATATATTTTTTTTTCCGACCTTCATGATACTTTCAAGTAATGAGCAGTACACCAATCAAACTTGGATGCCCTAGTTTCGTTCTTATAGGTTGAAGCATTCGTTTGCAGGAACAGTTTGAATTTTTAAGTTTCACTCTGTTTTCTCCTATATTGACAGATGCAGTTCGAACTCTAAATCAAACACGGTTTGTGCTAGCTTCTTGAAACTTGACACAATACAGTAGTTCTACGTTCTATCTCTAAGGTTTGTTTCCTCTTGATGTAGCCTTAAGCAGAGAGTGGTGAATAACTCATTCAATGAAAGGCGTTGGTAGGCTGCCAAAAAACTACAGTCTCCTGAAATCACAACATTTTTTTTTCTTCCGACCTTCATGATACTTTCAAGTAATGAGCAGTACACCAATCAAACTTGGATGCCCAAGTTTCGTTCTTTTACCTTGAAGCATCCGTTTGCAGTAACAGTTTGAATTTTTAGTTTTCACTCTGTTTTCTCCTATATTGATAGATGCAGTTAGAACTCTAAATCAAACACGGTTTGTGCTAGCTTCTTGAAACTTGAGACAATACAGTAGTTCTACGTTCTATCTCTAAGGTTTGTTTGCTCTTGATGTAGCCTTAAGCAGAGACTGGCGAATAACTCATTCAATGAAAGGCGTTGGTAGGCTGCCAAAAAACTACAGTCTCCTGAAATCACAACATATATTTTTTTTTTCCGACCTTCATGATACTTTCAAGTAATGAGCAGTACACCAATCAAACTTGGATGCCCTAGTTTCGTTCTTATAGGTTGAAGCATTCGTTTGCAGGAACAGTTTGAATTTTTAAGTTTCACTCTGTTTTCTCCTATATTGACAGATGCAGTTCGAACTCTAAATCAAACACGGTTTGTGCTAGCTTCTTGAAACTTGACACAATACAGTAGTTCTACGTTCTATCTCTAAGGTTTGTTTCCTCTTGATGTAGCCTTAAGCAGAGAGTGGTGAATAACTCATTCAATGAAAGGCGTTGGTAGGCTGCCAAAAAACTACAGTCTCCTGAAATCACAACATTTTTTTTTCTTCCGACCTTCATGATACTTTCAAGTAATGAGCAGTACACCAATCAAACTTGGATGCCCAAGTTTCGTTCTTTTACCTTGAAGCATCCGTTTGCAGTAACAGTTTGAATTTTTAGTTTTCACTCTGTTTTCTCCTATATTGATAGATGCAGTTAGAACTCTAAATCAAACACGGTTTGTGCTAGCTTCTTGAAACTTGAGACAATACAGTAGTTCTACGTTCTATCTCTAAGGTTTGTTTCCTCTTGATGTAGCCTTAAGCAGAGACTGGCGAATAACTCATTCAATGAAAGGCGTTGGTAGGCTGCCAAAAAACTACAGTCTCCTGAAATCACAACATATATTTTTTTTTCCGACCTTCATGATACTTTCAAGTAATGAGCAGTACACCAATCAAACTTGGATGCCCAAGTTTCGTTCTTCTAGGTTGAAGCATTCGTTTGCAGGAACAGTTTGAATTTTTAGGTTTCACTACGTTTTCTTCTATATTGACGGATGCAGTTCGAACTCTAAATCAAACACGGTATGTGCTAGCTTCTTGAAACTTGACACAATACAGTAGTTCTACGTTCTATCTCTAAGGTTTGTTTCCTCTTGATGTAGCCTTAAGCAGAGACTGGCGAATAACTCATTCAATGAAAGGCATTGTTAAGCTTCCAAAAAACTACCATCTCTTGAAATCTCAATGCATATTTCTTCATCCGACCTTCATGATAACTTCAAGTAATGAGTAGTACACCAATCAAACTTGGATGCCCAAGTTTCGTTCTCCTAGGTTGAAGCATTCGTTTGCAGGAACAGTTTGAATTTTTAGGTTTCACTGCGTTTTCTTCTATATTGACAGATGAGGTTAGAACTCTAAATCAAACACGGTTTGTGCTAGCTTCTTGAAACATGACACAATACAGTAGTTCTACGTTCTAACTCTAAGGTTTGTTGCCTCTTGATGTACCCTTAAGCAGAGACTGGCGGATAACTCATTCAATGAAAGGCGTTGGTAGGCTGCAAAAAACACTACAGTCTCCTGAAATCACAACATATATTTTTTCTTCTGACCTTCATGATACTTTCAAGTAATGAGCAGTACACCAATCAAACTTGGATGCCCAAGTTTCGTTCTCCTAGGTTGAAGCATTCGTTTGCAGGAACAGTTTGAACTTTTAGGTTTCACTGCGTTTTCTTCTATATTGACAGATGCAGTAAGAACACTAAATCAAACACGGTTTGGGCTAGCTTCTTGAAACTTGACACAATACAGTAGTTGTACGTTCTATTTTTAAGGTTTGTTTCCTCAGGATGTAGCCTTAAGCAGAGACTGGCGAATAACTCATTGAATGAAAGGCTTCGGTAGGCTGCCAAAAAACTACAGTCTCCTCAAATCACAACATATATTTTTTCTTACGACCTTCTTGATACTTTCAAGTAATGAGCAGTACACCAATCAAACTTGGATGCCCAAGTTTCGTTCTTCTAGGTTGAAGCATTTGTTTGCAGGAACAGTTTGAATTTTTAGGTTTCACTCTGTTTTCTCCTATATTGACAGATGCAGTTCGAACTCTAAATCAAACACGGTTTGTGCTAGCTTCTTGAAAATTGACACAATACAGTAGTTCTACGTTCTATCTCTAAGGTTTGTTTCCTCTTGATATATCCTTAAGCAGAGACTGGCGAATAACTCATTCAATAAAAGGCGTTGGAAGGCTGTCAAAAAACTACAGTCTCCTGAAATCACAACATTTTTTTTTTCTTCCGACCTTCATGATACTTTCAAGTAATGAGAAGTACACCAATCAAACTTGGATGTCCAAGTTTCGTTCTCCTACCTTGAAGCATCCGTTTGCAGTAACAATTTGAATTTTTAGTTTTCACTCTGTTTTCTCATATATTGACAGATGCAGTTAGAACTCTAAATCAAACACGGTTTGTGGTAACTTCTTGAAACTTGACACAATACAGTAGTTCTACGTTCTATCTCTAAGGTTTGTACCCTCTTGATGTAGCCTTAAGCAGAGACTGGCGAATAACTCATTCAATGAAAGGCATGGTTAGGCTGCCAAAAAACTACAGTCTCCTAAAATCACAATATATATTTTTTCTTTCGACCTTCATGATACTTTCAAGTAATGAGCAGTACACCAATCAAACTTGGATGTCCAAGTTTCGTTCTCCTAGGTTGAAGCATTCGTTTGCAGGAACAGTTTGAATTTGTAGGTTTCACTGCATTACCTTCTACATTGCCAGATGCAGTTAGAACTCTAAATCAAACACGGTTTGTGCTAGCTTCTTGAAACTTGACACAATACAGTAGTTCTACGTTCTAACTCTAAGGTTTGTTTCCTCTTGATGTAGCCTTAAGCAGAGACTGGCGAATAACTCATTCAATGAAAGGCATTCATAGGCTACCAAAAAACTACAGTCTCCTGAAATCACAACATATATTTTTTTCTTCCGACCTTCATGATACTTTCAAGTAATGAGCAGTACACCAATCAAACTTGGATGCCCAAGTTTCGTTCTCCTAAGTTGAAGCATCCGTTTGTAGTAACAGTTTGAATTTTTAGTTTTCACTCTGTTTTCTCCTATATTGACAGATGCCGTTAGAACTCTAAATCAAACACGGTTTGTGGTAGCTTCTTGAAACTTGACACAATAAATAGTTCTATGTTCTACCCCTAAGGTTTGTTTCCTCTTGATGTAGCCTCAAGCAGAACTGGCGAATAACTCATTCAGTGAAAGGCATTGTTATGCTGCCAAAAAACTACAGTCTCCTGAAATCACAACATATATTTTTTCTACCGACCTTCATGATACTTTCAAGTAATGAGCAGTACACCAATCAAACATGGATGCCCAAGTTTCGTTCTCCTACATTGAAGCATTCGTTTGCAGGAAAAGTTTGAATTTTTAGGTTTCACTCTGTTTTCTCCTATATTGACAGATGCAGTTCGAACTCTAAATCAAACACGGTTTGTGCTTGCTTCTTGAAACTTGACACAATACAGTAGTTCTACGTTCTAACTCTAAGGTTTTTTTCCTCTTGATGTAGCCTTAAGCAGAGCCTGCCGAATAACTCATTCAATGAAAGGCGTTGGTAGGCTGCCAAAAAACTACAGTCTCCTGAAATCACAACATATATTTTTTCTTCCGACCTTCATGATACTTTCAAGTAATGAGCAGTACACCAATCAAACGTGGATGCCCAAGTTTCATTCTCCTAGGTTGAAGCATTCGTTTCCAGGAACAGTTTGAATTTTTAGGTTTCACTGCGTTTTCTTCTATATAGACAGATGCAGTTAGAACTCTAAATCAAACATGGTTTGTGCTAGCTTCTTGAAACTTGACACAATACAGTAGTTCTACGTTCTATTTCTAAGGTTTGTTTCCTCTTGATGTAGCCTTAAGCAGAGACTGGTGAATAACTCATTCAATGAAAGGCGTTGGTAGGCTGCCAAAAAATTAGATTCTCCTGAAATTACAACTTTTTTTTTCTTCCGACCTTCATGATACTTTCAAGTAATGAGCAGTACACCAATCAAACTTGGATTCCCAAGTTTCGTTCTTTTACCTTGAAGCATCCGTTTGCAGTAACAGTTTGAATTTTTAGTTTTCACTCTGTTTTCTCCTATATTGATAGATGCAGTTAGAACTCTAAATCAAACACGGTTTGTGCTAGCTTCTTGAAACTTGAGACAATACAGTAGTTCTACGTTCTATCTCTAAGGTTTGTTTCCTCTTGATGTAGCCTTAAGCAGAGACTGGCGAATAACTCATTCAATGAAAGGCGTTGGTAGGCTGCCAAAAAACTACAGTCTCCTGAAATCACAACATATATTTTTTTTCTGACCTTCATGATACTTTCAAGTAATGAGCAGTACACCAATCAAACTTGGATGCCCAAGTTTCGTTCTTCTAGGTTGAAGCATTCGTTTGCAGGAACAGTTTGAATTTTTAGGTTTCACTGCATTTTCTTCTATATTGACAGATGCAGTTCGAACTCTAAATCAAACACGGTATGTGCTAGCTTCTTGAAACTTGACACAATACAGTAGTTCTACGTTCTATCTCTAAGGTTTGTTTCCTCTTGATGTAGCCTTAAGCAGAGACTGGCGAATAACTCATTCAATGAAAGGCATTGTTAAGCTTCCAAAAAACTACCATCTCCTGAAATCTCAATGCATATTTCTTCATCCGACCTTCATGATAACTTCAAGTAATGAGTAGTACACCAATCAAACTTGGATGCCCAAGTTTCGTTCTCCTAGGTTGAAGCATTCGTATGCAGGAACAGTTTGAATTTTCAGGTTTCACTCTGTTTTCTCCTAAATTGACAGATGCAGTTCGAACTCTAAATCAAACACAGTGTGTGCTAGCTTCTTGAAGCTTGACACAATACAGTACTTCTACGTTCTATCTCTAAGGATTGTTTCCTCTTGATGTAGCCTTAAGCACAGACTGGAAATAACTCATTCAATGAAAGGCGTTCTTCGGATGGCAAAAAACTACAGTCTCCTGAAATCACAACATATATTTTTTTTTCCGACCTTCATGATACTTTCAAGTAATGAGCAGTACACCAATCAAACGTGGATGCCCAAGTTTCGTTCTCCTAGGTTGAAGCATTCGTTTGCAGGAACAGTTTGAATTTTTAGGTTTCACTCTGTTTTCTCCTATATTGACAGATGCAGTTCGAACTCTAAATCAAACACGGTTTGTGCTAGCTTCTTGAAAATTGACACAATACAGTAGTTCTACGTTCTATCTCTAAGGTTTGTTTCCTCTTGATATAGCCTTAAGCAGAGACTGGCGAATAACTCATTCAATGAAACGCGTTGGAAGGCTGTCAAAAAACTACAGTCTCCTGAAATCACAACATTTTTTTTTTTCTTCAGACCTTCATGATACTTTCAAGTAATGAGCAGTACACCAATCAAACTTCGATGCCCAAGTTTCGTTCTCCTACCTTGAAGCATCCGTTTGCAGTAACAATTTGAATTTTTAGTTTTCACTCTGTTTTCTCATATATTGACAGATGCAGTTAGAACTCTAAATCAAACACGGTTTGTGGTAACTTCTTGAAACTTGACACAATACAGTAGTTCTACGTTCTATCTCTAATGTTTGTACCCTCTTGATGTAGCCTTAAGCAGAGACTGGCGAATAACTCATTCAATGAAAGGCATTGTTAGGCTGCCAAAAAACTACAGTCTCCTAAAATCAAAATATATATTTTTTCTTTCGACCTTCATGATAATTTCAAGTAATGAGCAGTACACCAATCAAACTTGGATGTCCAAGTTTCGTTCTCCTAGGTTGAAGCATTCGTTTGCAGGAACAGTTTGAATTTGTAGGTTTCACTGCATTACCTTCTACATTGCCAGATGCAGTTAGAACTCTAAATCAAACACGGTTTGTGCTAGCTTCTTGAAACTTGACACAATACAGTAGTTCTACGTTCTAACTCTAAGGTTTGTTTCCTCTTGATGTAGCCTTAAGCAGAGACTGGCGAATAACTCATTCAATGAAAGGCATTCATAGGCTACCAAAAAACTACAGTCTCCTGAAATCACAACATATATTTTTTTCTTCCGACCTTCATGATACTTTCAAGTAATGAGCAGTACACCAATCAAACTTGGATGCCCAAGTTTCGTTCTCCTAAGTTGAAGCATCCGTTTGTAGTAACAGTTTGAATTTTTAGTTTTCACTCTGTTTTCTCCTATATTGACAGATGCCGTTAGAACTCTAAATCAAACACGGTTTGTGGTAGCTTCTTGAAACTTGACACAATAAATAGTTCTATGTTCTACCCCTAAGGTTTGTTTCCTCTTGATGTAGCCTCAAGCAGAACTGGCGAATAACTCATTCAGTGAAAGGCATTGTTATGCTGCCAAAAAACTACAGTCTCCTGAAATCACAACATATATTTTTTCTACCGACCTTCATGATACTTTCAAGTAATGAGCAGTACACCAATCAAACATGGATGCCCAAGTTTCGTTCTCCTACATTGAAGCATTCGTTTGCAGGAAAAGTTTGAATTTTTAGGTTTCACTCTGTTTTCTCCTATATTGACAGATGCAGTTCGAACTCTAAATCAAACACGGTTTGTGCTTGCTTCTTGAAACTTGACACAATACAGTAGTTCTACGTTCTAACTCTAAGGTTTTTTTCCTCTTGATGTAGCCTTAAGCAGAGCCTGCCGAATAACTCATTCAATGAAAGGCGTTGGTAGGCTGCCAAAAAACTACAGTCTCCTGAAATCACAACATATATTTTTTCTTCCGACCTTCATGATACTTTCAAGTAATGAGCAGTACACCAATCAAACGTGGATGCCCAAGTTTCATTCTCCTAGGTTGAAGCATTCGTTTCCAGGAACAGTTTGAATTTTTAGGTTTCACTGCGTTTTCTTCTATATAGACAGATGCAGTTAGAACTCTAAATCAAACATGGTTTGTGCTAGCTTCTTGAAACTTGACACAATACAGTAGTTCTACGTTCTATTTCTAAGGTTTGTTTCCTCTTGATGTAGCCTTAAGCAGAGACTGGTGAATAACTCATTCAATGAAAGGCGTTGGTAGGCTGCCAAAAAATTAGATTCTCCTGAAATTACAACTTTTTTTTTCTTCCGACCTTCATGATACTTTCAAGTAATGAGCAGTACACCAATCAAACTTGGATTCCCAAGTTTCGTTCTTTTACCTTGAAGCATCCGTTTGCAGTAACAGTTTGAATTTTTAGTTTTCACTCTGTTTTCTCCTATATTGATAGATGCAGTTAGAACTCTAAATCAAACACGGTTTGTGCTAGCTTCTTGAAACTTGAGACAATACAGTAGTTCTACGTTCTATCTCTAAGGTTTGTTTCCTCTTGATGTAGCCTTAAGCAGAGACTGGCGAATAACTCATTCAATGAAAGGCGTTGGTAGGCTGCCAAAAAACTACAGTCTCCTGAAATCACAACATATATTTTTTTTCTGACCTTCATGATACTTTCAAGTAATGAGCAGTACACCAATCAAACTTGGATGCCCAAGTTTCGTTCTTCTAGGTTGAAGCATTCGTTTGCAGGAACAGTTTGAATTTTTAGGTTTCACTGCATTTTCTTCTATATTGACAGATGCAGTTCGAACTCTAAATCAAACACGGTATGTGCTAGCTTCTTGAAACTTGACACAATACAGTAGTTCTACGTTCTATCTCTAAGGTTTGTTTCCTCTTGATGTAGCCTTAAGCAGAGACTGGCGAATAACTCATTCAATGAAAGGCATTGTTAAGCTTCCAAAAAACTACCATCTCCTGAAATCTCAATGCATATTTCTTCATCCGACCTTCATGATAACTTCAAGTAATGAGTAGTACACCAATCAAACTTGGATGCCCAAGTTTCGTTCTCCTAGGTTGAAGCATTCGTATGCAGGAACAGTTTGAATTTTCAGGTTTCACTCTGTTTTCTCCTAAATTGACAGATGCAGTTCGAACTCTAAATCAAACACAGTGTGTGCTAGCTTCTTGAAGCTTGACACAATACAGTACTTCTACGTTCTATCTCTAAGGATTGTTTCCTCTTGATGTAGCCTTAAGCACAGACTGGAAATAACTCATTCAATGAAAGGCGTTCTTCGGATGGCAAAAAACTACAGTCTCCTGAAATCACAACATATATTTTTTTTTCCGACCTTCATGATACTTTCAAGTAATGAGCAGTACACCAATCAAACGTGGATGCCCAAGTTTCGTTCTCCTAGGTTGAAGCATTCGTTTGCAGGAACAGTTTGAATTTTTAGGTTTCACTCTGTTTTCTCCTATATTGACAGATGCAGTTCGAACTCTAAATCAAACACGGTTTGTGCTAGCTTCTTGAAAATTGACACAATACAGTAGTTCTACGTTCTATCTCTAAGGTTTGTTTCCTCTTGATATAGCCTTAAGCAGAGACTGGCGAATAACTCATTCAATGAAACGCGTTGGAAGGCTGTCAAAAAACTACAGTCTCCTGAAATCACAACATTTTTTTTTTTCTTCAGACCTTCATGATACTTTCAAGTAATGAGCAGTACACCAATCAAACTTCGATGCCCAAGTTTCGTTCTCCTACCTTGAAGCATCCGTTTGCAGTAACAATTTGAATTTTTAGTTTTCACTCTGTTTTCTCATATATTGACAGATGCAGTTAGAACTCTAAATCAAACACGGTTTGTGGTAACTTCTTGAAACTTGACACAATACAGTAGTTCTACGTTCTATCTCTAATGTTTGTACCCTCTTGATGTAGCCTTAAGCAGAGACTGGCGAATAACTCATTCAATGAAAGGCATTGTTAGGCTGCCAAAAAACTACAGTCTCCTAAAATCAAAATATATATTTTTTCTTTCGACCTTCATGATAATTTCAAGTAATGAGCAGTACACCAATCAAACTTGGATGTCCAAGTTTCGTTCTCCTAGGTTGAAGCATTCGTTTGCAGGAACAGTTTGAATTTGTAGGTTTCACTGCATTACCTTCTACATTGCCAGATGCAGTTAGAACTCTAAATCAAACACGGTTTGTGCTAGCTTCTTGAAACTTGACACAATACAGTAGTTCTACGTTCTAACTCTAAGGTTTGTTTCCTCTTGATGTAGCCTTAAGCAGAGACTGGCGAATAACTCATTCAATGAAAGGCATTCATAGGCTACCAAAAAACTACAGTCTCCTGAAATCACAACATATATTTTTTTCTTCCGACCTTCATGATACTTTCAAGTAATGAGCAGTACACCAATCAAACTTGGATGCCCAAGTTTCGTTCTCCTAAGTTGAAGCATCCGTTTGTAGTAACAGTTTGAATTTTTAGTTTTCACTCTGTTTTCTCCTATATTGACAGATGCCGTTAGAACTCTAAATCAAACACGGTTTGTGGTAGCTTCTTGAAACTTGACACAATAAATAGTTCTATGTTCTACCCCTAAGGTTTGTTTCCTCTTGATGTAGCCTCAAGCAGAACTGGCGAATAACTCATTCAGTGAAAGGCATTGTTATGCTGCCAAAAAACTACAGTCTCCTGAAATCACAACATATATTTTTTCTACCGACCTTCATGATACTTTCAAGTAATGAGCAGTACACCAATCAAACATGGATGCCCAAGTTTCGTTCTCCTACATTGAAGCATTCGTTTGCAGGAAAAGTTTGAATTTTTAGGTTTCACTCTGTTTTCTCCTATATTGACAGATGCAGTTCGAACTCTAAATCAAACACGGTTTGTGCTTGCTTCTTGAAACTTGACACAATACAGTAGTTCTACGTTCTAACTCTAAGGTTTTTTTCCTCTTGATGTAGCCTTAAGCAGAGCCTGCCGAATAACTCATTCAATGAAAGGCGTTGGTAGGCTGCCAAAAAACTACAGTCTCCTGAAATCACAACATATATTTTTTCTTCCGACCTTCATGATACTTTCAAGTAATGAGCAGTACACCAATCAAACGTGGATGCCCAAGTTTCATTCTCCTAGGTTGAAGCATTCGTTTCCAGGAACAGTTTGAATTTTTAGGTTTCACTGCGTTTTCTTCTATATAGACAGATGCAGTTAGAACTCTAAATCAAACATGGTTTGTGCTAGCTTCTTGAAACTTGACACAATACAGTAGTTCTACGTTCTATTTCTAAGGTTTGTTTCCTCTTGATGTAGCCTTAAGCAGAGACTGGTGAATAACTCATTCAATGAAAGGCGTTGGTAGGCTGCCAAAAAATTAGATTCTCCTGAAATTACAACTTTTTTTTCTTCCGACCTTCATGATACTTTCAAGTAATGAGCAGTACACCAATCAAACTTGGATTCCCAAGTTTCGTTCTTTTACCTTGAAGCATCCGTTTGCAGTAACAGTTTGAATTTTTAGTTTTCACTCTGTTTTCTCCTATATTGATAGATGCAGTTAGAACTCTAAATCAAACACGGTTTGTGCTAGCTTCTTGAAACTTGAGACAATACAGTAGTTCTACGTTCTATCTCTAAGGTTTGTTTCCTCTTGATGTAGCCTTAAGCAGAGACTGGCGAATAACTCATTCAATGAAAGGCGTTGGTAGGCTGCCAAAAAACTACAGTCTCCTGAAATCACAACATATATTTTTTTTCTGACCTTCATGATACTTTCAAGTAATGAGCAGTACACCAATCAAACTTGGATGCCCAAGTTTCGTTCTTCTAGGTTGAAGCATTCGTTTGCAGGAACAGTTTGAATTTTTAGGTTTCACTGCATTTTCTTCTATATTGACAGATGCAGTTCGAACTCTAAATCAAACACGGTATGTGCTAGCTTCTTGAAACTTGACACAATACAGTAGTTCTACGTTCTATCTCTAAGGTTTGTTTCCTCTTGATGTAGCCTTAAGCAGAGACTGGCGAATAACTCATTCAATGAAAGGCATTGTTAAGCTTCCAAAAAACTACCATCTCCTGAAATCTCAATGCATATTTCTTCATCCGACCTTCATGATAACTTCAAGTAATGAGTAGTACACCAATCAAACTTGGATGCCCAAGTTTCGTTCTCCTAGGTTGAAGCATTCGTATGCAGGAACAGTTTGAATTTTCAGTTTCACTCTGTTTTCTCCTAAATTGACAGATGCAGTTCGAACTCTAAATCAAACACAGTGTGTGCTAGCTTCTTGAAGCTTGACACAATACAGTACTTCTACGTTCTATCTCTAAGGATTGTTTCCTCTTGATGTAGCCTTAAGCACAGACTGGAAATAACTCATTCAATGAAAGGCGTTCTTCGAGATGGCAAAAAACTACAGTCTCCTGAAATCACAACATATATTTTTTTTTCCGACCTTCATGATACTTTCAAGTAATGAGCAGTACACCAATCAAACGTGGATGCCCAAGTTTCGTTCTCCTAGGTTGAAGCATTCGTTTGCAGGAACAGTTTGAATTTTTAGGTTTCACTCTGTTTTCTCCTATATTGACAGATGCAGTTCGAACTCTAAATCAAACACGGTTTGTGCTAGCTTCTTGAAAATTGACACAATACAGTAGTTCTACGTTCTATCTCTAAGGTTTGTTTCCTCTTGATATAGCCTTAAGCAGAGACTGGCGAATAACTCATTCAATGAAACGCGTTGGAAGGCTGTCAAAAAACTACAGTCTCCTGAAATCACAACATTTTTTTTTTTCTTCAGACCTTCATGATACTTTCAAGTAATGAGCAGTACACCAATCAAACTTCGATGCCCAAGTTTCGTTCTCCTACCTTGAAGCATCCGTTTGCAGTAACAATTTGAATTTTTAGTTTTCACTCTGTTTTCTCATATATTGACAGATGCAGTTAGAACTCTAAATCAAACACGGTTTGTGGTAACTTCTTGAAACTTGACACAATACAGTAGTTCTACGTTCTATCTCTAATGTTTGTACCCTCTTGATGTAGCCTTAAGCAGAGACTGGCGAATAACTCATTCAATGAAAGGCATTGTTAGGCTGCCAAAAAACTACAGTCTCCTAAAATCAAAATATATATTTTTTCTTTCGACCTTCATGATAATTTCAAGTAATGAGCAGTACACCAATCAAACTTGGATGTCCAAGTTTCGTTCTCCTAGGTTGAAGCATTCGTTTGCAGGAACAGTTTGAATTTGTAGGTTTCACTGCATTACCTTCTACATTGCCAGATGCAGTTAGAACTCTAAATCAAACACGGTTTGTGCTAGCTTCTTGAAACTTGACACAATACAGTAGTTCTACGTTCTAACTCTAAGGTTTGTTTCCTCTTGATGTAGCCTTAAGCAGAGACTGGCGAATAACTCATTCAATGAAAGGCATTCATAGGCTACCAAAAAACTACAGTCTCCTGAAATCACAACATATATTTTTTTCTTCCGACCTTCATGATACTTTCAAGTAATGAGCAGTACACCAATCAAACTTGGATGCCCAAGTTTCGTTCTCCTAAGTTGAAGCATCCGTTTGTAGTAACAGTTTGAATTTTTAGTTTTCACTCTGTTTTCTCCTATATTGACAGATGCCGTTAGAACTCTAAATCAAACACGGTTTGTGGTAGCTTCTTGAAACTTGACACAATAAATAGTTCTATGTTCTACCCCTAAGGTTTGTTTCCTCTTGATGTAGCCTCAAGCAGAACTGGCGAATAACTCATTCAGTGAAAGGCATTGTTATGCTGCCAAAAAACTACAGTCTCCTGAAATCACAACATATATTTTTTCTACCGACCTTCATGATACTTTCAAGTAATGAGCAGTACACCAATCAAACATGGATGCCCAAGTTTCGTTCTCCTACATTGAAGCATTCGTTTGCAGGAAAAGTTTGAATTTTTAGGTTTCACTCTGTTTTCTCCTATATTGACAGATGCAGTTCGAATTCTAAATCAAACACGGTTTGTGCTTGCTTCTTGAAACTTGACACAATACAGTAGTTCTACGTTCTAACTCTAAGGTTTTTTTCCTCTTGATGTAGCCTTAAGCAGAGCCTGCCGAATAACTCATTCAATGAAAGGCGTTGGTAGGCTGCCAAAAAACTACAGTCTCCTGAAAATCACAACATATATTTTTTCTTCCGACCTTCATGGATACTTTCAAGTAATGAGCAGTACACCAATCAAACGTGGATGCCCAAGTTTCATTCTCCTAGGTTGAAGCATTCGTTTCCAGGAACAGTTTGAATTTTTAGGTTTCACTGCGTTTTCTTCTATATAGACAGATGCAGTTAGAACTCTAAAATCAAACATGGTTTGTGCTAGCTTCTTGAAACTTGACACAATACAGTAGTTCTACGTTCTATTTCTAAGGTTTGTTTCCTCTTGATGTAGCCTTAAGCAGAAGACTGGTGAATAACTCATTCAATGAAAGGCGTTGGTAGGCTGCCAAAAAATTAGATTCTCCTGAAATTACAACTTTTTTTTTCTTCCGACCTTCATGATACTTTCAAGTAATGAGCAGTACACCAATCAAACTTGGATTCCCAAGTTTCGTTCTTTTACCTTGAAGCATCCGTTTGCAGTAACAGTTTGAATTTTTAGTTTTCACTCTGTTTTCTCCTATATTGATAGATGCAGTTAGAACTCTAAATCAAACACGGTTTGTGCTAGCTTCTTGAAACTTGAGACAATACAGTAGTTCTACGTTCTATCTCTAAGGTTTGTTTCCTCTTGATGTAGCCTTAAGCAGAGACTGGCGAATAACTCATTCAATGAAAGGCGTTGGTAGGCTGCCAAAAAACTACAGTCTCCTGAAATCACAACATATATTTTTTTTTCTGACCTTCATGATACTTTCAAGTAATGAGCAGTACACCAATCAAACTTGGATGCCCAAGTTTCGTTCTTCTAGGTTGAAGCATTCGTTTGCAGGAACAGTTTGAATTTTTAGGTTTCACTGCATTTTCTTCTATATTGACAGATGCAGTTCGAACTCTAAATCAAACACGGTATGTGCTAGCTTCTTGAAACTTGACACAATACAGTAGTTCTACGTTCTATCTCTAAGGTTTGTTTCCTCTTGATGTAGCCTTAAGCAGAGACTGGCGAATAACTCATTCAATGAAAGGCATTGTTAAGCTTCCAAAAAACTACCATCTCCTGAAATCTCAATGCATATTTCTTCATCCGACCTTCATGATAACTTCAAGTAATGAGTAGTACACCAATCAACTTGGATGCCCAAGTTTCGTTCTCCTAGGTTGAAGCATTCGTATGCAGGAACAGTTTGAATTTTTCAGGTTTCACTCTGTTTTCTCCTAAATTGACAGATGCAGTTCGAACTCTAAATCAAACACAGTGTGTGCTAGCTTCTTGAAGCTTGACACAATACAGTACTTCTACGTTCTATCTCTAAGGATTGTTTCCTCTTGATGTAGCCTTAAGCACAGACTGGAAATAACTCATTCAATGAAAGGCGTTCTTCGGATGGCAAAAAAACTACAGTCTCCTGAAATCACAACATATATTTTTTTTTCCGACCTTCAATGATACTTTCAAGTAATGAGCAGTACACCAATCAAACGTGGATGCCCACAGTTTCGTTCTCCTAGGTTGAAGCATTCGTTTGCAGGAACAGTTTGAATTTTTAGGTTTCACTCTGTTTTCTCCTATTATTGACAGATGCAGTTCGAACTCTAAATCAAACACGGTTTGTGCTAGCTTCTTGAAAATTGACACAATACAGTAGTTCTACGTTCTATCTCTAAGGTTTTGTTTCCTCTTGATATAGCCTTAAGCAGAGACTGGCGAATAACTCATTCAATGAAACGCGTTGGAAGGCTGTCAAAAAAAAAACTACAGTCTCCTGAAATCACAACATTTTTTTTTTTTCTTCAGACCTTCATGATACTTTCAAGTAATGAGCAGTACACCAATCAAACTTCGATGCCCAAGTTTCGTTCTCCTACCTTGAAGCATCCGTTTTGCAGTAACAATTTGAATTTTTAGTTTTCACTCTGTTTTCTCATATATTGACAGATGCAGTTAGAACTCTAAATCAAACACGGTTTGTGGTAACTTCTTGAAACTTGACACAATACAGTAGTTCTACGTTCTATCTCTAATGTTTGTACCCTCTTGATGTAGCCTTAAGCAGAGACTGGCGAATAACTCATTCAATGAAAGGCATTGTTAGGCTGCCAAAAAACTACAGTCTCCTAAAATCAAAATATATATTTTTTCTTTCGACCTTCATGATAATTTCAAGTAATGAGCAGTACACCAATCAAACTTGGATGTCCAAGTTTCGTTCTCCTAGGTTGAAGCATTCGTTTGCAGGAACAGTTTGAATTTGTAGGTTTCACTGCATTACCTTCTACATTGCCAGATGCAGTTAAAACTCTAAATCAAACACGGTTTGTGCTAGCTTCTTGAAACTTGACACAATACAGTAGTTCTACGTTCTAACTCTAAGGTTTGTTCCTCTTGATGTAGCCC
>NW_027515102.1:0-52290 GCF_048772815.1 Callospermophilus lateralis
ATAACACTTATATGGAAAGGGGTTGCCAAACTTCCAAACACTAGAGTCTCCTGAAATCTCAACATATATTTTTTTCTTCCGACCTTCATGATACTTTCAAGTAACGAGCAGTACACAAATAAAACTTGGATGCCCAAGTTTCGTTCTCCTAGGTTGAAGCATTCGTTTCCAGGAACAGTTTGAATTTTTAGGTTTCACTCTGTTTTCTCCTATATTGACAGATGCAGTTCGAACTCTAAATCAAACACAGTTTGTGCTAGCTTCTTGAAACTTGACACAATACAGTAGTTCTACGTTCTCTCTCTAATGTTTGTTTCCTCTTGATGTAGCCTTAAGCAGAGACTGGAGAATAACTCCTTCAATGAACCGCGTTGTTAGGCTGCCAAAAAACTACCATCTCCTGAAATCACAACATATATTTTTTCTTCCGACCTTTATGATACTTTAAAGTAATAAGCAGTACACCAATCAAACATGGATGCCCAAGTTTCGTTCTCCTAGGTTGAAGCATTCGTTTGCAGTAACAGTTTGAATTTTGGTTTCAATCTGTTTTCTCCTGTATTGACAGATGCAGTTCGAACTCTAAATCAAACACAGTTTGTGCTAGCTTCTTGAAACTTGACACAATACAGTCGTTCTACGTTCTATCTCTAAGTTTTGTTTCCTCTTGATGTAGCCTAATGCAGGGACTGCGAATAACACTTATATGGAAAGGGGTTGCCAAACTTCCAAACACTAGAGTCTCCTGAAATCTCAGCATATATTTTTTCATCCAATCTTCATGATACATTCACGTAATGATCAGTACACCAATCCCACTTGGATGCCCAAGTTTAGTTCTCCTAGATTGAAGCATTCGTTTCCAGGAACAGTTTGAATTTTTAGGTTTCACTCTGTTTTCTCTTATATTGACAGATGCAGTTCGAACTCTAAATCAACACGGTTTGTGCTAGCTTCTTGAAACTTGACACAATACTGTAGTTCTACGTTCTATCTCTAAGGTTTGTTTCCTCTTGATGTAGTCTTAAGCAAAGACTGGTGAATAACTCATTCAATGAAATGCGTTGTTAGGTGGCAAAAAACTACAGTCTCCTGTAATCTCAACATATATTTTTTCTTCCGACCTTCATAATACTTTCAAGTAATGAGCAGTACACCAATCAAACTTGGATGCCCAAGTTTTGTTCTCCAAGGTTGAAGCATTCGTTTGCAGTAAAAGTTTGAATTTTTAGGTTTCACTCTGTTTTCTCCTATATTGACAGATGCAGTTTGAACTCTAAATCAACACGGTTTGTGCTAGCTTCTTGAAACTTGACACAATACAGTAGTTCTACGTTCTATCTCTAAGTTTTGTTTCCTCTTGATGTAACCTAATGCAGGGACTGCGAATAACACTTATATGGAAAGGGGTTGCCAAACTTCCAAACACTAGAGTCTCCTGAAATCTCAACATATATTTTTTCATCCAATCTTCATGATACATTCACGTAATGATCAGTACACCAATCCCACTTGGATTCCCAAGTTTAGTTCTCCTAGATTGAAGCATTCGTTTCCAGGAACAGTTTGAATTTTTAGGTTTCACTCTGTTTTCTCCTATATTGACAGATGCACTTCGAACTCTAAATCAACACGGTTTGTGCTAGCTTCTTGAAACTTGACACAATACAGTAGTTCTACGTTCTATCTCTAAGGTTTGTTTCCTCTTTATGTAGCCTTAAGCAAAGACTGGCGAATAACTCATTCAATGAAATGCGTTGTTAGGTTGCCAAAAAACTACAGTCTCCTGTAATCTCAACATATATTTTTTCTTCCTAGCTTCATGATACTTTCAAGTAATGATCAGTACACCAATCCCACTTGGATGCCCAAGTTTAGTTCTAGTAGATTGAAGCATTCGTTTCCAGGAACAGTTTGAATTTTTAGGTTTCACTCTGTTTTCTCCTATATTGACAGATGCAGTACGAACTCTAAATCAACACGGTTTGTGCTAGCTTCTTGAAACTTGACACAATACAGTAGTTCTACGTTCTATCTCTAAGGTTTGTTTCCTCTTGAAGTAGCCTTAAGCAGAGACTGGAGAATAACTCATTCAATGAAAGGCGTTGTTAGGTAGCCAAAAAACTACAGTCTCCTGAAATCACAACATATATTTTTTCTTCCGACCTTCATGATACTTTCAAGTAATGAGCAGTACACCAATCAAACTTGGATGCCCTAGTTTCGTTCTTCTAGGTTGAAGCATTCGTTTGCAGTAACATTTTGAATTTTAGGTTTCACTCTGTTTTCTCCTTTATTGACAGATGCAGTTCGAACTCTAAATCAACACGGTTTGTGCTAGCTTCTTGAAACTTGACACAATACAGTAGTTCTACGTTCTATCTCTAAGTTTTGTTTCCTCTTGATGTAGCCTAATTCAGGGACTGCGAATAACACTTATATGGAAAGGGGTTGCCAAACTTCCAAACACTAGAGTCTCCTGAAATCTCAACATATATTTTTTCATCCAATCTTCATGATACATTCACGTAATGATCAGTACACCAATCCCACTTGGATGCCCAAGTTCAGTTCTCCTAGATTGAAGCATTCGTTTCCAGGAACAGTTTGAATTTTTAGGTTTCACTCTGTTTTCTCCTATATTGACAGATGCAGTTCGAACTCTAAATCAACACGGTTTTTGCTAGCTTCTAGAAACTTGACACAATATAGTAGTTCTACGTTCTATCTCTAAGGTTTGTTTCCTCTTGATGTAGCCTTAAGCAAAGACTGGCGAATAACTCATTCAATGAAATGCGTTGTTACGTTGCCAAAAAATTACAGTCTCCTGTAATCTCAACATATATTTTTTCTTCCGACCTTCATGATACTTTCAAGTAATGAGCAGTACACCAATCAAACTTGGATGCCCTAGTTTCGCTCTTCAAGGTGAAGCATTCGTTTGCAGTAACAGTTTGAATTCTTAGGTTTCACTCTGTTTTCTCCTATATTGACAGATGCAGTTCGAACTCTAAATCAACACGGTTTGTGCTAACTTCTTGAAACTTGACACAATACAGTAGTTCTACGTTCTATCTCTAAGGTTTGTTTCCTCTTGATGTAGTCTTAAGCAAAGACTGGTGAATAACTCATTCAATGAAAGGCGTTGTTAGATGGCAAAAAACTACAGTCTCCTGTAATCTCAACATATATTTTTTCTTCCGACCTTCATAATACTTTCAAGTAATGAGCAGTACACCAATCAAACTTGGATGCGCAAGTTTTGTTCTCCTAGGTGGAAGCATTCGTTTACAGTAACATTTTGAATTTTGTTTTCACTCTGTTTTCTGCTATATTGACAGATGCAGTTCGAACTCTAAATCAACACGGTTTGTGCTAGCTTCTTAAAACTTGACACAATACAGTAGTTCTACGTTCTATCTCTATGTTTTGTTTCCTCTTGATGTAGCTTAATGCAGGGACTGCGAATAACACTTATATGGAAAGGGGTTGCCAAACTTCCAAACACTAGAGTCTCCTGAAATCTCAACATATATTTTTTCATCCAATCTTCATGATACATTCACGTAATGATCAGTACCCCAATCCCACCTGGATGCCCAAGTTTAGTTCTCCTAGATTGAAGCATTCGTTTCCAGGAACAGTTTGAATTTTTAGGTTTCACTCTGTTTTCTCCTATATTGACAGATGCAGTTCGAACTCTAAATCAACACGGTTTGTGCTAGCTTCTTGAAACTTGACACAATACAGTAGTTCTACGTTCTCTCTCTAAGGTTTGTTTCCTCTTGATGTAGCCTTAAGCAAAGACTGGCGAATAACTCATTCAATGAAATGCGTTGTTAGGTTGCCAAAAAACTACAGTCTCCTGTAATCTCAACATATATTTTTTTCTTCCGACCTTCATGATACTTTCAAGTAATGAGCAGTACATCAATGAAACTTGGATGCCCTAGTTTCGTTCTTCAAGGTGAAGCATTCGTTTGCAGTAACAGTTTGAATTTTTAGGTTTCACTCTGTTTTCTCCTATATTGACAGATGCAGTTCAAACTCTAAATCAACACGGTTTGTGCTAGCTTCCTGGAACTTGACACAATACAGTAGTTCTACGTTCTATCTCTAAGGTTTGATTCCTCTTGATGTAGCCTTAAGCAGAGACTGGAGAATAACTCCTTCAATGAACGGCGTTGTTAGGCTGCCAAAAAACTACCATCTCCTGAAATCACAACATATATTTTTTCTTCCGAACTTTATGATACTTTCAAGTAATAAGCAGTACAACAATCAAACATGGATGCCCAAGATTCGTTCTCCTAGGTTGAAGCATTCGTTTGCAGTAACAGTTTGAATTTTTAGGTTTCAATTTGTTTTCTCCTGTATTGACAGATGCAGTTAGAACTCTAAATCAAACACAGTTTGTGCTAGCTTCTTGAAACTTGACACAATACAGTCGTTCTACGTTCTATCTCTAAGTTTTGTTTCCTCTTGATGTAGCCTAATGCAGGGACTGCGAATAACACTTATATGGAAAGGGGTTGCCAAACTTCCAAACACTAGAGTCTCCTGAATTCTCAACATATATTTTTTCATCCAATCTTCATGATACATTCACGTAATGATCAGTACACCAATCCCACTTGGATGCCCAAGTTTAGTTCTCCTAGATTGAAGCATTCGTTTCCAGGAACAGTTTGAATTTTTAGGTTTCACTCTGTTTTCTCTTATATTGACAGATGCAGTACGAACTCTAAATCAACACGGTTTGATCTAGCTTCTTGAAACTTGACACAATACAGAAGTTCTACGTTCTATTTCTAAGGTTTGTTTCCTCTTGATGTAGCCTTAAGCAGAGACTGGTGAATAACTCATTCAATGAAAGGCGTTGTTAGGCTGCCAAAAAACTACAGTCTCCTGAAATCACAACATATATATTCTCTTCAAAACTTCATTATACTTTCAAGTAATGAGCAGTACACCAATCAAACTTGGATGCCCTAGTTTCGTTCTTCTAGTTTGAAGCATTCGTTTGGAGTAACAGTTTGAATTTTTAGGTTTCACTCTGTTTTCTCCTATATAGACAGATGCAGTTCGAACTCTAAATCAACACGGTTTGTGCTAGCTTCTTGAAACTTGACACAATACAGTAGTTCTACGTTCTATCTCTAAGTTTTGTTACCTCTTAATGTAGCCTAATGCAGGGACTGCGAATAACACTTATATGGAAAGGGGTTGCCAAACTTCCAAACACTAGAATCTCCTGAAATCTCAACATATATTTTTTCATCCAATCTTCATGATACATTCACGTAATGATCAGTACACCAATCCCACTTGGATGCCCAAGTTTAGTTCTCCTAGATTGAAGCATTCGTTTCCAGGAACAGTTTGAATTTTTAGGTTTCACTCTGTTTTCTCCTATATTGACAGATGCAGTTCGAACTCTAAATCAACACGGTTTGTGCTAGCTTCTTAAAACTTGACACAATACAGTAGTTCTACGTTCTATCTCTATGTTTTGTTTCCTCTTGATGTAGCCTAATGCAGGGACTGCGAATAACACTTATATGGAAAGGGGTTGCCAAACTTCCAAACACTAGAGTCTCCTGAAATCTCAACATATATTTTTTCATCCAATCTTCATGATACATTCTCGTAATGATAAGTACCCCAATCCCACTTGGATGGCCAAGTTTAGTTCTCCTAGATTGAAGCATTCGTTTCCAGGAACAGTTTGAATTTTTAGGTTTCACTCTGTTTTCTCCTATATTGACAGATGCAGTTCGAACTCTAAATCAAGACGGTTTGTGCTAGCTTCTTGAAACTTGACACAATACAGTAGTTCTACGTTCTCTCTCTAAGGTTTGTTTCCTCTTGATGTAGCCTTAAGCAAAGACTGGCGAATAACTCATTCAATGAAATGCGTTGTTAGGTTGCCAAAAAACTACAGTCTCCTGTAATCTCAACATATATTTTTTTCTTCCGACCTTCATGATACTTTCAAGTAATGAGCAGTACATCAATGAAACTTGGATGCCCTAGTTTCGTTCTTCAAGGTGAAGCATTCGTTTGCAGTAACAGTTTGAATTTTTAGGTTTCACTCTGTTTTCTCCTATATTGACAGATGCAGTTCGAACTCTAAATCAACACGGTTTGTGCTAGCTTCTTGAAACTTGACACAATACAGTAGTTCTACGTTCTATCTCTAAGGTTTGATTCCTCTTGATGTAGCCTTAAGCAGAGACTGGAGAATAACTCCTTCAATGAACGGCGTTGTTAGGCTGCCAAAAAACTACCATCTCCTGAAATCACAACATATATTTTTTCTTCTGAACTTTATGATACTTTCAAGTAATAAGCAGTACAACAATCAAACATGGATGCCCAAGATTCGTTCTCCTAGGTTGAAGCATTCGTTTGCAGTAACAGTTTGAATTTTTAGGTTTCAATTTGTTTTCTCCTGTATTGACAGATGCAGTTAGAACTCTAAATCAAACACAGTTTGTGCTAGCTTCTTGAAACTTGACACAATACAGTCGTTCTACGTTCTATCTCTAAGTTTTGTTTCCTCTTGATGTAGCCTAATGCAGGGACTGCGAATAACACTTATATGGAAAAGGGTTGCCAAACTTCCAAACACTAGAGTCTCCTGAATTCTCAACATATATTTTTTCATCCAATCTTCATGATACATTCACGTAATGATCAGTACACCAATCCCACTTGGATGCCCAAGTTTAGTTCTCCTAGATTGAAGCATTCGTTTCCAGGAACAGTTTGAATTTTTAGGTTTCACTCTGTTTTCTCTTATATTGACAGATGCAGTACGAACTCTAAATCAACACGGTTTGATCTAGCTTCTTGAAACTTGACACAATACAGTAGTTCTACGTTCTATTTCTAAGGTTTGTTTCCTCTTGATGTAGCCTTAAGCAGAGACTGGTGAATAACTCATTCAATGAAAGGCGTTGTTAGGCTGCCAAAAAACTACAGTCTCCTGAAATCACAACATATATTTTTTCTTCCAACCTTCATGATACTTTCAAGTAATGAGCAGTACACCAATCAAACTTGGAAGCCCTATTTTCGTTCTTCTAGGTTGAAGCATTCGTTTGCAGTAACAGTTTGAATTTTTAGGTTTCACTCTGTTTTCTCCTATATTGACAGATGCAGTTCGAACTCTAAATCAACACGGTTTGTGCTAGCTTCTTGAAACTTGACACAATACAGTAGTTCTACGTTCTATCTCTAAGTTTTGTTACCTCTTAATGTAGCCTAATGCAGGGACTGCGAATAACACTTATATGGAAAGGGGTTGCCAAACTTCCAAACACTAGAATCTCCTGAAATCTCAACATATATTTTTTCATCCAATCTTCATGATACATTCACGTAATGATCAGTACACCAATCCCACTTGGATGCCCAAGTTTAGTTCTCCTAGATTGAAGCATTCGTTTCCAGGAACAGTTAGAATTTTTAGGTTTCACTCTGTTTTCTCCTATATTGACAAATGCAGTTCAAACTCTAAATCAACACGGTTTGTGCTAGCTTCTTGAAACTTGACACAATACAGTAGTTCTACGTTCTATCTCTAAGGTTTGTTTCCTCTTGATGTAGACTTAAGCAAAGACTGGTGAATAACTCATTCAATGAAAGGCGTTGTTAGGTGGCAAAAAACTACAGTCTCCTGTAATCTCAACATATATTTTTTCTTCCGACCTTCATAATACTTTCAAGTAATGAGCAGTACACCAATCAAACTTGGATGCCCACGTTTTGTTCTCCTAGCTTGAAGCATTCGTTTGCAGTAACAGTTTGAATTTTTAGGTTTCACTCTGTTTTCTCCTATATTGACAGATGCAGTTCGAACTCTAAATCAAACACGGTTTCTGCTAGCTTCTTGAAACTTGACACAATACAGTAGTTCTACGTTCTATCTCTAATGTTTGTTTCCTCTTGATGTAGCCTTAAGCAGAGACTGGAGAATAACTCATTCAATGAAAGGCGTTGTTAGGCTGCCAAAAAATTACAGTCTCCTGAAATCACAACATATATTTTTCTTCCGACCTTCATGATACTTTCAAGTAATGATCAGTACACCATTCCCACTTGGATGCCCAAGTTTAGTTCTAGTAGATTGAAGCATTCGTTTCCAGGAACAGTTTGAATTTCTAGGTTTCACTCTGTTTTCTCCTATATTGACAGATGCAGTACGAACTCTAAATCAACACGGTTTGTGCTAGCTTCTTGAAACTTGACACAATACAGTAGTTCTACGTTTTATCTCTAAGGTTTGTTTCCTCTTGATGTAGCCTTAAGCAGAGACTGGAGAATAACTCATTCAATGAAAGGCGTTGTTAGGCTGTAAAAAAACTACAGTCTCCTGAAATCACAATATATATTTTTTCTTCCGACCTTCATGATACTTTCAAGTAATGTACAGTACACCAATCGAACTTGGATGCCCAAGTTTCGTTCTCCTAGGTTGAAGCATTCGTTTGCAGTAACAGTTTGAATTTTTAGGTTTCACTGTATTTTCTCCTATATTGACAGATGCAGTTCGAACTCTAAATCGAACACAGTTTGTGCTAGCTTCTTGAAACTTGACACAATACAGTAGTTCTACGTTCTATCTCTAAGTTTTGTTTCCTCTTGATATAGCCTAATGCAGGGACTGCGAATAACACTTATATTGAAAGGGGATGCCAAACTTCCAAACACTAGAGTCTCCTGAAATCTCAACATATATTTTTTTAACCAAACTTCATGATACATTCACGTAATGATGAGTACACCAATCCCACTTGGATGCCCAAGTTTAGTTCTCCTAGATTGAAGCATTCGTTTTTAGGAACAGTTTGAATTTTTAGGTTTCACTCTGTTTTCTCCTATATTGACAGATGCAGTTCGAACTCTAAATCAACACGGTTTGTGCTAGCTTCTTGAAACTTGACACAATACAGTAGTTCTACGTTCTATCTCTAAACTTTGTTTCCTCTTGATGTAGCCTTAAGCAGAGACTGGAGAATAACTCATTCAATGAAAGGCGTTGTTAGGCTGCCAAAAAACTACAGTCTCCTGAAATCACAACATATATTTTTTCTTCCGACCTTCATGATACTTTCAAGTAATGAGCAGTACACCAATCAAACTTGGATGCTTTAGTTACGTTCTTCTAGATTGAAGCATTCGTTTCCAGGAACAGTTTGAATTTTTAGGTTTCACTCTGTTTTCTCCTATATTGACAGATGCAGTTCGAACTCTATATCAACACGGTTTGTGCTAGCTTCTTGAAAGTTGACACAATACAGTAGTTCTACGGTCTATCTCTAAGGTTGTTTCCTCTTGATGTAGTCTTAAGCCGAGACTGGAGAATAACTCATTCAATGAAAGGCGTAGTTAGGCTGCCAAAAAACTACAGTCTCCTGAAATCACAACATATATTTTTTCTTCCGACCTTCATGATACTTTCAAGTAATGAGCAGTACACCAATCAAACTTGGATGCCCTAGTTTCGTTCTTCTAGGTTGAAGCATTCGTTTGCAGGAACAGTTTGAATTTTTAGGTTTCACTCTGTTTTCTCCTATATTGACAGATGCAGTTCGAACTCTAAATCAACACGGTTTGTGCTGGCTTCTTGAAACTTGACACAATACAGTAGTTCTACGTTCTATCTCTAAGGTTTGTTTCCTCTTGATGTAGTCTTAAGCAAAGACTGGTGAATAACTCATTCAATGAAAGGCGTTGTTAGGTTGGCAAAAAACTACAGTCTCCTGTAATCTCAACATATATTTTTTCTTCTGACCTTCATAATACTTTCAAGTAATGAGCAGTACACCAATCAAACTTGGATGCCCAAGTTTTGTTCTCCTAGGTTGAAGCATTCATTTGCAGTAACAGTTTGAATTTTTAGGTTTCACTCTGTTTTCTCCTATATTGACAGATGCAGTTCGAACTCTAAATCAAACACGGTTTCTGCTAGCTTCTTGAAACTTGACACAATACAGTAGTTCTATGTTCTATCTCTAAGTTTTGTTTCCTCTTTATGTAGCCTAGTGCAGGGACTGCGAATAAAACTTATATGGAAAGGGTTTGCCAAACTTCCAAACACTAGAGTCTCCTGAAATCTCTACATATATTTTTTCATCCTATCTTCATGATACATTCACGTAATGATGAGTACACCAATCCCACTTGGATGCCCAAGTTTAGTTCTCCTAGATTGAAGCATTCGATTCCAGGAACAGTTTGAATTTTAGGTTTCACTCTGTTTTCTCCTATATTGACAGATGCAGTACGAACTCTAAATCAACACGGTTTGTTCTAGCTTCTTGAAACTTGACACAATACAGTAGTTCTACGTTCTATCTCTAAGGTTTGTTTCCTCTTGATGTAGCCTTAAGCAGAGACTGGAGAATAACTCATTCAATGAAAGGCGTTGTTAGGCTGTAAAAAAACTACAGTCTCCTGAAATCACAATATATATTTTTTCTTCCGACCTTCATGATACTTTCAAGTAATGTACAGTACACCAATCGAACTTGGATGCCCAAGATTCGTTCTCCTAGGTTGAAGCATTCGTTTGCAGTAACAGTTTGAATTTTTAGGTTTCACTGTATTTTCTCCTATATTGACAGATGCAGTTCGAACTCTAAATCAAACACAGTTTGTGCTAGCTTCTTGAAACTTGACACAATACAGTAGTTCTACGTTCTATCTCTAAGTTTTGTTTCCTCTTGATGTAGCCTAATGCAGGGACTGCGAATAACACTTATATAGAAAGGGGTTGCCAAACTTCCAAACACTAGAGTCTCCTGAAATCTCAACATATATTTTTTCATCCAATCTTCATGATACATTCACGTAATGATCAGTACACCAATCCCACTTGGATGCCCAAGTTTAGTTCTCCTAGATTGAAGCATTCGTTTCCAGGAACAGTTTGAATTTTTAGGTTTCACTCTGTTTTATCCTATATTGACAGATGCAGTTCGAAATCTAAATCAACACGGTTTGTGCTAGCTTCTTGAAACTTGACACAATACAGTAGTTCTACATTGTATCTCTAAGGCTTTTTCCTCTTGATATAGCCTTAAGCAGAGACTGGAGAATAACTCATTCAATGAAAGGCGTTGTTAGGCTGCCAAAAAACTATGTCTCCTGAAATCACAACATATATTTTTTTTTCCGACCTTCATGATACTTTCAAGTAATGAGCAGTACACCAATCAAACTTGGATGCCCAAGTTTCGTTCTCCTAGGTGGAAGCATTCGTTTGCAGTAACAGTTTGAATTTTTAGGTTTCACTCTGTTTTCTCCTATATTGACAGATGCAGTTCGAACTCTAAATCAAACACAGTTTGTGCTAGCTTCTTGAAACTTGACACAATACAGTAGTTCTACGTTCTATCTCTACGTTTTGTTTCCTCTTTATGTAGCCTAATGTAGGGACTGCGAATAAAACTTATATGGAAAGGGTTTGCCAAACTTCCAAACACTAGAGTCTCCTGAAATCTCTACATATATCTTTTCATACAATCTTCATGATACATTCTCGTAATGATGAGTACACCAATCCCACTTGGATGCCCAAGTTTAGTTCTCCTAGATTGAAGCATTCGTTTCCAGGAACAGTTTGAATTTTTAGGTTTCACTCTGTTTTCTCCTATATTGACAGATGCAGAACGAACTCTAAATCAACACGGTTTGTTCTAGCTTCTTGAAACTTGACACAATACAGTAGTTCTACGTTCTATCTCTAAGGTTTGTTTCCTCTTGATGTAGCCTTAAGCAGAGACTAGAGAATAACTCATTCAATGAAAGGCGTTGTTAGGCTGTAAAAAAACTACAGTCTCCTGAAATCAAAATATATATTTTTTCTTCCGACCTTCATGATACTTTCAAGTAATGTACAGTACACCAATCAAACTTGGATGCCCAAGTTTTGTTCTCCTAGGTTGAAGCATTCGTTTGCAGTAACAGTTTGAATTTTTAGGTTTCACTGTGTTTTCTCCTATATTGAGAGATGCAGTTCGAACTCTAATCAACACGGTTTGTGCTAGCTTCTTGAAACTTGACACAATACAGTAGTTCTACGTTCTATCTCTAAGGTTTGTTTCCTCTTGATGTAGCCTTAAGCAGAGACTGGAGAATAACTCATTCAATGAAAGGCGTTGTTAGGCTGCCAAAAAACTACAGTCTCCTGAAATCACAACATATATTTTTTCTTCCGACCTTCATGATAGTTTCAAGCAATGAGCAGTACACCAATCCAACTTGGATGCCCAAGTTTCGTTCTCCTATGTTGAAGCATTCGTTTGCAGTAACAGTTTGAATTTTTAGGTTTCACTCTGTTTTCTCCTATATTGACAGATGCAGTTCGAACTCTAAATCAACACGGTTTCTGGTAGCTTCATGAAACTTGAAACAATACAGTAGTTCTACGTTCTATCTCTAAGGTTTGTTTCCTCTTGATGTAGTCTTAAGCAAAGACTGTTGAATAACTCATTCAATGAAAGGCATTGTTAGGCTGCCAAAAAAATACAGTCTCCAGAAATCACAACATATATTTTTTCTTCCGACCTTCATGATACTTTCAAGTAATGAGCAGTACACCAATCAAACTTGGATGCCCAAGTTTTGTTTTCCTAGGATGAAGCATTCGTTTGCAGTAACAGTTTGAATTTTTAGGTTTCCCTCTGTTTTCTCCTATATTGACAGATGGAGTTCGAAATCTAAATCAAACACGGTTTCTGCTAGCTTCTTGAAACTTGACACAATACAGTAGTTCTACGTTCTATCTCTAAGTTTTTTTTCCTCTTGATGTAGCCTAATGCAGGGAGTGCGAATAACACTTATATGAAAAGGGGTTGCCAAACTTCCAAACACTAGAGTCTCCTGAAAACACAACATATATTTTTTCATCCAATCTTCATGATACATTCACGTAATGATCAGTACACCAATCCCACTTGGATGCCCAAGTTTAGTTCTCCTAGATTGAAGCATTCGTTTCCAGGAACAGTTTGAATTTTTAGGTTTCACTCTGTTTTCTCCTATATTGACAGATGCAGTTCGAACTCTAAATCAACACGGTTTGTGCTAGCTTCTTGATACTTGACACAATACAGTAGTTCTACGTTCTATCTCTAAGGTTTGTTTTCTCTTGATGTAGCCTTAAGCAGAGACTGGAGAATAACTCATTCAATGAAAGGCGTTGTTAGGCTGCCAAAAAACTACAGTCTCCTAAAATCACAACATATATTTTTTCTTCCGACCTTCATGATACTTTCAAGTAATGAGCAGTACACCAATCAAACTTGGATGCCCAAGTTTTGTTCTCCTAGGTTGAAGCATTCGTTTGCAGTAACAGTTTGAATTTTTAGGTTTCACTCTGTTTTCTCCTATATTGACAGATGCAGTTCGAACTCTAAATCAAACACAGTTTGTGCTATCTTCTTGAAACTTGACACAATACAGTAGTTCTACGTTCTGTCTCTAAGTTTGTTTCCTCTTGATGTAGCCTAATGCAGGGACTGCGAATAACACTTATATGGAAAGGGTTGCCAAACTTCCAAACACTAGAGTCTCCTGAAATCTCAACACATATTTTTCATCCAATCTTCATGATACATTCACGTAATGATCAGTACACCAATCCCACTTGGATGCCCAAGTTTAGTTCTCCTAGTTTGAAGCATTCGTTTCCAGGAACAGTTTGAATTTTTAGGTTTCACTCTGTTTTCTCCTATATTGACAGATGCAGTTCGAACTCTAAATCAACACGGTTTGTGCTAGCTTCTTGAAACTTGACACAATACAGTAGTTCTACGTTCTATCTCTAAGGTTTGTTTCGTCTTGATGTAGCCTTAAGCAGAGACTGGAGAATAACTCATTCAATGAAAGGCGTTGTTAGGCTGCCAAGAAACTAGAGTCTCTTGAAATCACAACATATATTTTTTCTTCCGACCTTCATGATACTTTCAAGTAATGAGCAGTACACCAATCAAACTTGGATGCCCTAGTTTTCCTTCTTCTAGGTTGAAGCATTCGTTTGCAGTAACAGTTTGAATTTTTAGGTTTCACTCTGTTTTCTCCTATATTGACAGATGCAGTTCGAACTCTAAATCAACACGGTTTTTGCTAGCTTCTTGAAACTTGACACAATACAGTAGTTCTACGTTCTATATCTAAGGTTTGTTTCCTCTTGATGGAGCCTTAAGCAGAGCCTGGAGAATAACTCATTCAATGAAAGGTGTTGTTAGGCTGCAAAAAAAACTACAGTCTCCTGAAATCAAAATATATGTTTTTTCTTCCGACATTCATGATACTTTCAAGTAATGAGCAGTACACCAATCGAACTTGGATGCCCAAGTTTCGTTCTCCTAGGTTGAAGCATTCCTTTGCAGTAACAGTTTGAATTTTTAGGTTTCACTCTGTTTTCTCCTATATTGACAGATGCAGTTCGAACTCTAAATCAAACACAGTTTGTGCTAGGTTCTTGAAACTTGACACAATACAGTAGTTCTACGTTCTATCTCTAATTTTTTTTTCCTCTTGATGTAGCCTAATGCAGGGACTGCGAATAACACTTATATGAAAAGGGGTTGCCAAACTTCCAAACACTAGAGTCTCCTGAAAACTCAACATATATTTTTTCATCCACCTTCATGATACATTCACGTAATGATCAGTACACCAATCCCACTTGGATGCCCAAGTTTAGTTCTCCTAGGTTGAAGCATTCGTTTGCAGTAACTGTTTGAATTTTTAGGTTTCACTCTGTTTTCTCCTATATTGACAGATGCAGTTCGAACTCTAAATCAAACACGGTTTCTGCTAGCTTCTTGAAACTTGACACAATACAGTAGTTCTACGTTCTATCTCTAAGGTTTGTTTCGTCTAGATGTCGCCTTAAGCAGAGACTGGAGAATAACTCCTTCAATGAAAGGCGTTGTTAGGCTGCCAAAAAACTACAGTCTCCTGAAATCACAACATATATTTTTTCTTCCGACCTTCATGATACTTTCAAGTAATGAGCAGTACACCAATCAAACTTGGATGCCCAAGTTTCGTTCTCCTAGGTTGAAGCATTCGTTTGCAGTAACAGTTTGAATTTTTAGTTTTCACTCTGTTTTCTCCTGTATTGACAGATGCAGTTCGAACTCTAAGTCAAACACAGTTTGAGCTAGCTTCTTGAAACTTGACACAATAGAGTAGTTCTACATTCTATCTCTATGTTTTGTTTCCTCTTGATGTAACCTAATGCAGGGACTGCGAATAACACTTATATGGAAAGGGGTTGCCAAACTTCCAAACACTAGAGTCTCCTGAAATCTCAACATATATTTTTTGATCCAATATTCATGATACATTAACGTAATGATCAGTACACCAATCCCACTTGGATGCCCAAGTTTAGTTCTCCTAGATTGAAGCATTCGTTTCCAGGAACAGTTTGAATTTTTAGGTTTCACTCTGTTTTCTATTATATTGACAGATGCAGTTCGAACTCTAAATCAAACAGGGTTTCTGCTACCTTCTTGAAACTTGACACAATACAGTAGTTCTACGTTCTATCTCTAAGGTTTGTTTCGTCTTGATGTAGCCTTAAGCAGAGACTGGAGAATAACTCATTCAATGAAAGGCGTTGTTAGGCTGCCAAAAAACTACAGTCTCCTGAAATCACAACATGTATTTTTTCTTCCGACCTTCATGATACTTTCAATTAATGAGCAGTACACCAATCAAACTTGGATGCCCAAGTTTCGTTCTCCTAGGTTGAAGCATCCTTTGCAGTAACAGTTTGAATTTTCAGGTTTCACTCTGTTTTCTCCTATATTGACAGATGCAGTTCGAACTCTAAATCAAACACGGTTTCTGCTAGCTTCTTGAAACTTGACACAATATAGTAGTTCTACGTTCTATCTCTAAGGTTTGTTTCCTCTTGATGTAGCCTTAAGCAAAGACTGGCGAATAACTCATTCAATGAAATCCGTTGTTAGGTTGCCAAAAAACTACAGTCTCCTGTATTCTCAACATACATTTTTTCTTCCGACCTTCATGATACTTTCAAGTAATGAGCAGTACACCAATCAAACTTGGATACTCAAGTTTTGTTCTCCTAGGTTGAAGCATTCGTTTGCAATAACAGTTTGAATTTTAGGTTTCACTGTGTTTTCTCCTATATTGACAGATGCAGTTCGAACTCCAAATCAAACACGGTTTCTGCTAGCTTCTTGAAAGTTGACACAATACAGTAGTTCTACGTTCTATCTCTAAGTTTTGTTTCCCCTTGATGTATCCTAATGCAGGGACTGTGAAATACACTTATATGAAAATGGGTTGCCAAACTTCCAAACACTAGAGTCTCCTGAAATCTCAACATATATTTTTTCATTCAATTTACATGATACATTCACGTAATGATCAGTACACCAATCCGACGTGGATGCCCAAGTTTAGTTCTCCTAGTTTGAAGCATTCGTTTCCAGGAACAGTTTAAATTTTTAGGTTTCACTCTGTTTTCTCCTATATTGACAGATGCAGTACGAACTCTAAATCAACACGGTTTGTGCTAGCTTCTTGATACTTGACACAATACAGTAGTTCTACTTTCTATCTCTAAGGTTTGTTTCCTCTTGATGTAGCCTTAAGCAGAGACTGGAGAATAACTCATTCAATGAAAGGCGTTGTTAGGCTGCCAAAAAACTACAGTCTCTTGAAATCACAACATATATTTTTTCTTCTGACCTTCATGATACTTTCAAGTAATGAGCAGTACACCAATCAAACTTGGATGCCCTAGTTTCGTTCTCCTAGGTTGAAGCATTTGTTTGCAGTAACAGTTTGAATTTTTAGGTTTCACTCTGTTTTCTCCTATAATGACAGATGCAGTTCGAACTCTAAATCAAACACAGTTTGTGCCAGCATCTTGAAACTTGACACAATACAGTAGTTCTACGTTCTATCTCTAAGTTTTGTTTCCTCTTGATGTAGCCTAATGCAGGGACTGCGAATAACACTTATATGGAAAGGGGTTGCCAAACTTCCAAACACTAGAGTCTCCTGAAATCTCAACATATATTTTTTGATCCAATATTCATGATACATTCACGTAATGATCAGTACACCAATCCCACTTGGATGCCCAAGTTTAGTTCTCCTAGATTGAAGCATTCGTTTCCAGGAACAGTTTGAATTTTTAGGTTTCACTCTGTTTTCTCCTATATTGACAGATGCAGTTCGAACTCTAAATCAAACAGGGTTTCTGCTACCTTCTTGAAACTTGACACAATACAGTAGATCTACGTTCTATCTCTAAGGTTTGTTTCGTCTTGATGTAGCCTTAAGCAGAGACTGGAGAATAACTCATTCAATGAAAGGCGTTGTTAGGCTGCCAAAAAACTACAGTCTCCTGAAATCACAACATGTATTTTTTCTTCCGACCTTCATGATACTTTCAATTAATGAGCAGTACACCAATCAAACTTGGATGCCCAAGTTTCGTTCTCCTAGGTTGAAGCATCCTTTGCAGTAACAGTTTGAATTTTCAGGTTTCACTCTGTTTTATTCTATATTGACAGATGCAGTTCGATCTCTAAATCAAACACAGTTTGTGATGGCTTCTTGAAACTTGACACAATACAGTAGTTCTACGTTCTATCTCTAAGTTTTGTTTCCTCTTGATGTAGCCTAATGCAGGGACTGCGAATAACACTTATATGGAAAGGGGTTGCCAAATTTCCAAACACTAGAGTCTCCGGAAATCTAAACATATATTTTTTCATCCAATCTTCATGATACATTCACGTAATGATCAGTACACCAATCCCACTTGGATGCCCAAGTTTAGTTCTCTTAGATTGAAGCATTCGTTTCCAGGAACAGTTTGAATTTTTAGGTTTCACTCTGTTTTCTCCTATATTGACAGATGCAGTTCGAATTCTAAATCAACACGGTTTGTGCTAGCTTCTTGAAACTTGACACAATATAGTAGTTCTACGTTCTATCTCTAAGGTTTGTTTCCTCTTGATGTAGCCTTAAGCAAAGACTGGCGAATAACTCATTCAATGAAATCCGTTGTTAGGTTGCCTAAAAACTACAGTCTCCTGTATTCTCAACATACATTTTTTCTTCCGACCTTCATGATACTTTCAAGTAATGAGCAGTACACCAATCAAACTTGGATGCCCAAGTTTTGTTCTCCTAGGTTGAAGCATTCGTTTGCAATAACAGTTTGAATTTTTAGGTTTCACTCTGTTTTCTCCTATATTGACAGATGCAGTTCGAACTCCAAATCAAACACGGTTTCTGCTAGCTTCTTGAAACTTGACACAATACCGTAGTTCTACGTTCTATCTCTAAGTTTTGTTTCCCCTTGATGTATCCTAATGCAGGGACTGCGAAATACACTTATATGGAAATGGGTTGCCAAACTTCCAAACACTAGAGTCTCCTGAAATCTCAACATATATTTTTTCATCCAATCTTCATGATACATTCACGTAATGATCAGTACACCAATCCGACTTGGATGCCCAAGTTTAGTTCTCCTAGATTGAAGCATTCGTTTCCAGGAACAGTTTAAATTTTTAGGTTTCACTCTGTTTTCTCCTATATTGACAGATGCAGTTCGAACTCTAAATCAACATGGTTTGTGCTAGCTTCTTGATACTTGACACAATACAGTAGTTCTACTTTCTATCTCTAAGGTTTGTTTCCTCTTGATGTAGCCTTAAGCAGAGACTGGAGAATAACTCATTCAATGAAAGGCGTTGTTAGGCTGCCAAAAAACTACAGTCTCTTGAAATCACAACATATATTTTTTCTTCTGACCTTCATGATACTTTCAAAAATGAGCAGTACACCAATCAAACTTGGATGGCCTAGTTTCGTTCTCCTAGGTTGAAGCATTTGTTTGCAGTAACAGTTTGAATTTTTAGGTTTCACTCTGTTTTCTCCTATATTGAAAGATGCAGTTCGAACTCTAAATCAAACACAGTTTGTGCCAGCTTCTTGAAACTTGACACAATACAGTAGTTCTTCGTTCTATCTCTAAGTTTTGTTTCCTCTTGATGTAGCCTAATGCAGGGACTGCGAATAACACTTATATGGAAAGGGGTTGCCAAACTTCCAACCACTAGAATCTCCTGAAATCTCAACATATATTTTTTCATCCAATCTTCATGATACATTCACGTAATGATCAGTACAAAAATCCCACTTGGATGCCCAAGTTTAGTTCTCCTAGATTGAAGCATTCGTTTCCAGGAACAGTTTGAATTTTTAGGTTTCACTCTGTTTTCTCCTATATTGACAGATACAGTTCGAACTCTAAATCAACACGGTTTGTGCTAGCTTCTTGAAACTTGACACAATACAGTAGTTCTACGTTCTATCTCTAAGGTTTGTTTCGTCTTGATGTAG
This sequence comes from Callospermophilus lateralis, assembly GCF_048772815.1. Taxonomy (NCBI): domain Eukaryota; kingdom Metazoa; phylum Chordata; class Mammalia; order Rodentia; family Sciuridae; genus Callospermophilus; species Callospermophilus lateralis. Next base: position 19,426 of record NW_027515102.1, read on the forward strand.
CCTTAAGCAGAGACTGGAGAATAACTAATTCAATGAAAGGCGTTGTTAGGCTGCCAAAAAACTACAGTCTCCTGAAATCACAACACATATTTTTTTCTTCCGAACTTCATGACACTTTCAAGTAATGAGCAGTACACCAATCAAACTTGGATGCCCAAGTTCGTTCTCCTAGGTTGAAGCATTCGTTTGCAGTAACAGTTTGAATTTTTAGGTTTCACTCTGTTTTCTCCTATATTGACAGATGCAGTTCGAACTCTAAATCAAACACAGTTTGTGCAGCTTCTTGAAACTTGACACAATACAGTAGTTCTACGTTCTATCTCTAAGGTTTGTTTACTCTTGATGTAGCCTTAAGCAGAAACTGGAGAATAACTCATTCAATGAAAGGCGTTGTTAGGCTGCCAAAAAACTACAGTCTCCTGAAATCACAACATATATTTTTTCTTTCGACCTTCATGATACTTTCAATTAATGAGCAGTACACTAATCAAACTTGGATGCCCTACTTTCGTTTCTTCTAGGTTGAAGCATTCGTTTGCAGTAACAGTTTGAATTTTTAGGTTTCACTCTGTTTCTCCTATATTGACAGATGCAGTTCGAACTCTAAAACAAACACGGTTCCTGCAAGCTTCTTGAAACTTGACACAATACAGTAGTTCTACGTTCTATCTCTAAGGTTTGTTTCGTCTTGATGTAGCCTTCAGCAGAGACTGGAGAATAACTCCTCCAATGAAAGGCGTTGTTAGGCTGCCAAAAAACTACAGTCTCCTGAAATCACAACATATATTTTTTCTTCCGACCTTCATGATACTTTCAAGTAATGAGCAGTACACCAATCAAACTTGGATGCCCAAGATTCATTCTCCTAAGTTGAAGCATTCGTTTGCAGTAACAGTTTGAATTTTTAGGTTTCACTCTGTTTTCTCCTATATTGACAGATGCAGTTCGAACTCTAAAACAAACACAGTTTGTGCTAGCTTCTTGAAACTTGACACAATACAGTAGTTCTAGGTTCTATCTCTAAGTTTTGTTTCCTCTTGATATAGCCTAATGCAGGGACTGCGAATAACACTTATATTGAAAAAGGTTGCCAAACTTCCAAACACTAGAGTCCCCTGAAATCTCAACATATATTTTTTCATCCAATCTTCATGATACATTCACGTAATGATCAGTACACCAATTTCACTTGGATGCCCAAGTTTAGTTCTTCTAGATTGAAGCATTCGTTTCCAGGAACAGTTTGAATTTTCAGGTTTCACTCTGTTTTCTCCTATATTGACAGATGCAGTACGAACTCTAAATCAACACGGTTTGTGCTAGCTTCTTGAAACTTGACACAATACAGTAGTTCTACTTTCTATCTCTAACGTTTGTTTCCTCTTGATGTAGCCTTAAGCAGAGACTGGAGAATAACTCATTCAATGAAAGGCGTTGTTAGGCGGCCAAAAACTACAGTCTCCTGAAATCACAACATATATTTTTTCTTCCGACCTTCATGATACTTTCAAGTAATGAGCAGTACACCAATCAAACTTGGATGCCCTAGTTTCGTTCTTCTAGGTTGAAGCATTCGTTTGCAGTAACAGTTTGAATTTTTAGGTTTCACTCTGTTTTCTCCTATATTGACAGATGCTGTTCGAACTCTAAATCAACACGGTTTGTGCTAGCTTCTTGAAACTTGACACAATAGAGTAGTTCTACGTTCTATCTCTAAGATTTGTTTCCTCTTGATGTAGCCTAATGCAGGGACTGCGAATAACACTTATTTGGAAATGGGTTGCCAAACTTCCAAACACTAGAGTCTCCTGAAATCTCAATATATATTTTTTCATCCAATCTTCATGATACATTCACGTAATGATCAGTACACCAATCCCACTGGGATGCCCAAGTTTAGTTCTCCTAGATTGAAGCATTCGTTTCCAGGAACAGTTTGAATTTTTAGGTTTCACTCTGTTTTCTCCTACATTAACAGATGCAGTTCGAACCCAAATCAACACGGTTTGTGCTAGCTTCTTGAAACTTGACACAATACAGTAGTTCTACGTTCTATCTCTAAGGTTTGTTTCCTCTTGATGTAGCCTTAAGCAGAGACTGGCGAATCACTCATTCAATGAAATGCGTTGTTAGGTTGGCAAAAAACTACAGTCTCCTGTAATCTCAACATATATTTTTTTTTCCGACCTTCATGATACTTTCAAGTAATGAGCAGTACACCAATCAAACTTGGATGCCCAAGTTTTGTTCTCCTAGGTTGAAGCATTCGTTTGCAGTAACAGTTTGAATTTTTAGGTTTCACTCTGTTTTCTCCTATATTGACCGATGCAGTTCGAACTCTAAATCAAACATGGTTTCTGCTAGCTTCTTGAAACTTGACACAATACAGTAGTTCTACGTTCTATCTCTAAGGTTTGTTTCGTCTAGATGTAGCCTTAAGCAGAGACTGGAGAATAACTCCTTCAATGAAAGGCGTTGTTAGGCTGCCAAAAAACTACAGTCTCCTGAAATCACAACATATATTTTTTCTTCCGACCTTCATGATACTTTCAAGTAATGAGCAGTACACCAATCAAACTTGGATGCCCAAGTTTCTTTCTCCTAGGTTGAAGCATCCGTTTGCAGTAACAGTTTGAATTTTTAGGTTTCACTCTGTTTTCTCCTATATTGACAGATGCAGTTCGAACTCTAAATCAAACACAGTTTGAGCTAGCTTCTTGAAACTTGACACAATACAGTAGTTCTACGTTCTATCTCTAAGTTTTGTTTCCTCTTGATGTAGCCTAATGCAGGGACTGCGAATAACACTTATATGGAAAGGGGTTGCCAAATTTCCAAACACTAGAGTCTCCCGAAATCTAAACATATATTTTTTCATCCTATCTTCATGATACATTCACGTAATGATCAGTACACCAATCCCACTTGGATGCCCAAGTTTAGTTCTCTTATATTGAAGCATTCGTTTCCAGGAACAGTTTGAATTTTTAGGTTTCACTCTGTTTTCTCCTATATTGACAGATGCAGTTCGAATTCTAAATCAACACGGTTTGTGCTAGCTTCTTGAAACTTGACACAATATAGTAGTTCTACATTCTATCTCTAAGGTTTGTTTCCTCTTGATGTAGCCTTAAGCAAAGACTGGCGAATAACTCATTCAATGAAATCCGTTGTTAGGTTGCCAAAAAACTACAGTCTCCTGTATTCTCAACATACATTTTTTCTTCCGACCTTCATGATACTTTCAAGTAATGAGCAGTACACCAATCAAACTTGGATGCCCAAGTTTTGTTCTCCTAGGTTGAAGCATTCGTTTGCAATAACAGTTTGAATTTTTAGGTTTCACTCTGTTTTCTCCTATATTGACAGATGCAGTTCGAACTCTAAATCAAATACGGTTTCTGCTAGCTTCTTGAAACTTGACACAATACCGTAGTTCTACGTTCTATCTCTAAGTTTTGTTTCCCCTTGATGTATCCTAATGCAGGGACTGCGAAATACACTTATATGGAAATGGGTTGCCAAACTTCCAAACACTAGAGTCTCCTGAAATCTCAACATATATTTTTTCATCCAATCTTCATGATACATTCACGTAATGATCAGTACACCAATCCGACTTGGATGCCCAAGTTTAGTTCTCCTAGATTGAAGCATTCGTTTCCAGGAACAGTTTGAATTTTTAGGTTTCACTCTGTTTTCTCCTATATTGACAGATGCAGTACGAACTCTAAATCAACACGGTTTGTGCTAGCTTCTTGATACTTGACACAATACAGTAGTTCTACTTTCTATCTCTAAGGTTTGTTTCCTCTTGATTTAGCCTTAAGCAGAGACTGGAGAATAACTCATTCAATGAAAGGCGTTGTTAGGCTGCCAAAAAACTACAGTCTCTTGAAATCACAACATATATTTTTTCTTCTGACCTTCATGATACTTTCAAGTAATGAGCAGTACACCAATCAAACTTGGATGCCCTAGTTTCGTTCTCCTAGGTTGAAGCATTTGTTTGCAGTAACAGTTTGTATTTTTAGGTTTCACTCTGTTTACTCCTATATTGACAGATGCAGTTCGAACTCTAAATCAAACACAGTTTGTGCCAGCTTCTTGAAACTTGACACAATACAGTAGTTCTACGTTCTATCTCTAAGTTTTGTTTCCTCTTGATGTAGCCTAATGCAGGGACTGCGAATAACACTTATATGGAAAGGGGTTGCCAAACTTCCAAACACTACAGTCTCCTGAAATCTCAACATATATTTTTTCATCCAATCTTCATGATACATTCACGTAATGATCAGTACACCAATCCCACTTGGATGCCCAAGTTTAGTTCTCCTAGATTGAAGCATTCGTTTCCAGGAACAGTTTGAATTTTTAGGTTTCACTCTGTTTTCTCCTATATTGACAGACACAGTTCGAACTCTAAATCAACACGGTTTGTGCTAGCTTCTTGAAACTTGACACAATACAGTAGTTCTACGTTCTATCTCTAAGGTTTGTTTCGTCTTGATGTAGCCTTAAGCAGAGACTGGAGAATAACTCATTCAATGAAAGGCGTTGTTAGGCTGCCAAAAAACTACAGTCTCCTGAAATCACAACACATATTTTTTCTTCCGAACTTCATGACACTTTCAAGTAATGAGCAGTACACCAATCAAACTTGGATGAACATGTTTCGTTCTCCTATGTTGAAGCATTCGTTTGCAGTAACAGTTTGAATTTTTAGGTTTCACTCTGTTTTCTCCTATATTGACAGATGCAGTTTGAACTCCAAATCAAACACAGTTTGTGCCAGCTTCTTGAAACTTGACACAATACAGTAGTTCTACGTTCTATCTCTAAGGTTTGTTTACTCTTGATGTAGCCTTAAGCAGAAACTGGAGAATAACTCATTCAATGAAAGGCGTTGTTAGGCTGCCAAAAAACTACAGTCTCCTGAAATCACAACATATATTTTTTCTTACGACCTTCATGATACTTTCAAGTAATGAGCAGTACACTAATCAAACTTGGATGCCCTACTTTCGTTCTTCTAGGTTGAAGCATTCGTTTGCAGTAACAGTTTGAATTTTTAGGTTTCACTCTGTTTTCTCCTATATTGACAGATGCAGTTCGAACTCTAAATCAAACACGGTTTCTGCTAGCTTCTTGAAACTTGACACAATACAGTAGTTCTACGTTCTATCTCTAAGGTTTGTTTCGTCTTGATGTAGCCTTCAGCAGAGACTGGAGAATAACTCCTTCAATGAAAGGGTTGTTAGGCTGCCAAAAAACTACAGTCTCCTGAAATCACAACATATATTTTTTCTTCCGACCTTCATGATACTTTCAAGTAATGAGCAGTACACCAATCAAACTTGGATGCCCAAGTTTCGTTCTCCTAGGTTGAAGCATTCGTTTGCAGTAACCGTTTGAATTTTTAGGTTTCACTGTGTTTTCTCCTATATTGACAGATGCAGTCCGAACTCTAAATCAAACACAGTTTGTGCTAGCTTCTTGAAACTTGACACAATACAGTAGTTCTACGTTCTATCTCTAAGTTTTGTTTCCTCTTGATGTAGCCTAATGCAGGTACTGCGAATAACACTTATATTTAAAAAGGTTGCCAAACTTCCAAACAATAGAGTCTCCTGAAATCTCAACATATATTTTTTCATCCAATCTTCATGATACATTCACGTAATGATCAGTACACCAATCCCACTTGGATGCCCAAGTTTAGTTCTCCTAGATTGAAGCATTCGTTTCCAGGAACAGTTTGAATTTTCAGGTTTCACTCTGTTTTCTCCTATATTGACAGATGCAGTACGAACTCTAAATCAACACGGTTTGTGCTAGCTTCTTGAAACTTGACACAATACAGTAGTTCTACTTTCTATCTGTAACGTTTGTTTCCTCTTGATGTAGCCTTAAGCAGAGACTGGAGAATAACTCATTCAATGAAAGGCGTTGTTAGGTTGGCAAAAAACTACAGTCTCCTGAAATCACAACATATATTTTTTCTTACGACCTTCATGATACTTTCAAGTAATGAGCAGTACACTAATCAAACTTGGATGCCCTAGTTTCGTTCTTCTAGGTTGAAGCATTCGTTTGCAGTAACAGTTTGAATTTTTAGGTTTCACTCTGTTTTCTCCTATATTGACAGATGCAGTTCGAACTCTAAATCAAACACGGTTTCTGCTAGCTTCTTGAAACTTGACACAATACAGTAGTTCTACGTTCTATCTCTAAGGTTTGTTTCGTCTTGATGTAGCCTTCAGCAGAGACTGGAGAATAACTCCTTCAATGAAAGGGTTGTTAGGCTGCCAAAAAACTACAGTCTCCTGAAATCACAACATATATTTTTTCTTTGGATCTTCATGATACTTTCAAGTAATGAGCAGTACACCAATCAAACTTGGATGCCCAAGTTTCGTTCTCCTAGGTTGAAGCATTCGTTTGCAGTAACCGTTTGAATTTTTAGGTTTCACTCTGTTTTCTCCTATATTGACAGATGCAGTTCGAACTCTAAATCAAACACAGTTTGTGCTAGCTTCTTGAAACTTGACACAATACAGTAGTTCTACGTTCTATCTCTAAGTTTTGTTTCCTCTTGATGTAGCCTAATGCAGGTACTGCGAATAACACTTATATTGAAAAAGGTTGCCAAACTTCCAAACACTAGAGTCTCCTGATATCTCAACATATATTTTTTCGTCCTATCTTCATGATACATTCACGTAATGATCAGTACACCAATCCCACTTGGATGCCCAATTTTAGTTCTCCTAGATTGAAGCATTCGTTTCCAGGAACAGTTTGAATTTTCAGGTTTCACTCTGTTTTCTACTATATTGACAGATGCAGTACGAACTCTAAATCAACACGGTTTGTGCTAGCTTCTTGAAACTTGACACAATACAGTAGTTCTACTTTCTATCTGTAACGTTTGTTTCCTCTTGATGTAGCCTTAAGCAGAGACTGGAGAATAACACATTCAATGAAATGCGTTGTTAGGTTGGCAAAAAACTACAGTCTCCTGTAATCTCAACATATATTTTTTCTTCCGACCTTCATGATACTTTCAAGTAATGAGCAGTACACCAATCAAACTTGGATGCCCAAGTTTTGTTCTCCTAGGTTGAAGCATTCGTTTGCAGTAACAGTTTGAATTTTTAGGTTTCACTCTGTTTTCTCTTATATTGACAGATGCAGTTCGAACTCTAAATCAAACACGGTTTCTGCTAGCTTCTTGAAACTTGACACAATACAGTAGTTCTACGTTCTATCTCTAAGGTTTGTTTCGTCTTGATGTAGCCTTAAGCAGAGACTGGAGAATAACTTATTCAATGAAAGGCGTTGTTAGGCTGCCAAAAAACTACAGTCTCCTGAAATCACAACATATATTTTTTCTTCCGACCTTCATGATACTTTCAAGTAATGAGAAGTACACCAATCAAACTTGGATGCCCAAGTTTCGTTCTCCTAGGTTGAAGCATCCTTTGCAGTAACAGTTTGAATTTTTAGGTTTCACTCTGTTTTATTCTATATTGACAGATGCAGTTCGATCTCTAAATCAAACACAGTTTGTGCTAGCTTCTTGAAACATGACACAATACAGTAGTTCTACGTTCTATCTCTAAGTTTTGTTTCCTCTTGATGTAGCCTAATGCAGGGACTGCGAATAACACTTATATGGAAAGGGGTTGCCAAATTTACAAACACTAGAGTCTCCGGAAATCTCAACATATATTTTTTCATCCAATCTTCATGATACATTCACGTAATGATCAGTACACCAATCCCACTTGGATGCCCAAGTTTAGTTCTCTTAGATTGAAGCAATCGTTTCCAGGAACAGTTTGAATTTTTAGGTTTCACTCTGTTTTCTCCTATATTGACAGATGCAGTTCGAACTCTAAATCAACACGGTTTGTGCTAGCTTCTTGAAACTTGACACAATACAGTAGTTCTACGTTCTATCTCTAAGGTTTGTTTCCTCTTGATGTAGCCTTAAGCAAAGACTGGCGAATAACTCATTCAATGAAATCCGTTGTTAGGTTGCCAAAAAACTACAGTCTCCTGTGATCTCAAAATATCTTTTTTCTACCGACCTTCATGATACTTTCAAGTAATGAGCAGTACACCAATCAAACTTGGATGCCCAAGTTTTGTTCTCCTAGGTTGAAGCATTCGTTTGCAATAACAGTTTGAATTTTTAGGTTTCACTCTGTTTTCTCCTATATTGACAGATGCAGTTCGAACTCTAAATCAAACACGGTTTCTGCTAGCTTCTTGAAACTTGACACAATACAGTAGTTCAACGTTCTATCTCTAAGGTTTGTTTCCTCTTGATGTAGCCTTAAGCAGAGACTGGAGAATAACTCCTTCAATGAACGGCGTTGTTAGGCTCCCAAAACACTACCATCTCTTGATATCACAACATATAATTTTTTCTTCCGACCTTCATGATACTTTCAAGTAATAAGCAGTACACCAATCCCACTTGGATGCCCAAGTTTAGTTCTCTTAGATTGAAGCAATCGTTTCCAGGAACAGTTTGAATTTTTAGGTTTCACTCTGTTTTCTCCTATATTGACAGATGCAGTTCGAACTCTAAATCAACACGGTTTGTGCTAGCTTCTTGAAACTTGACACAATACAGTAGTTCTACGTTCTATCTCTAAGTTTTGTTTCCTCTTGATGTAGCCTAATGCAGGGACTGCGAATAACACTTATATGGAAAGGGGTTGCCAACCTTCCAAACACTAGAGTCTCCTGAAATCTCAACATATATTTTTTCATCCAATCTTCATGATACATTCACGTAATGATCAGTACACAAATCCCACTTGGATGCCCAAGTTTAGTTCTCCTTTATTGAAGCATTCGTTTTAGGAACAGTTTGATTTTTTAGGTTTCACTCTGTTTTCTCCTATATTGACAGATGCAGTTCGAACTCAAAATCAAACACGGTTTCTGCTAGCTTCTTGAAACTTGACACAATACAGTAGTTCTACATACTATCTCTAAGGTTTGTTTCGTCTTGATGTAGCCTTAAGCAGAGACTGGAGAATAAGTAATTCAATGAAAGGCGTTGTTAGGCTGCCAAAAAACTACAGTCTCCTGAAATCACAACATATATTTTTTCTTCCGACCTTCATGATACTTTCAAGTAATGAGCAGTACACCAATCAAACTTGGATGCCCTAGTTTCGTTCTTCTAGGTTGAAGCAATCGTTTGCAGTAAACAGTTTGAATTTTTAGGTTTCACTCTGTTTTCTCCTATATTGACAGATGCAGTTCGAACTCTAAATCAACACGGTTTGTGCTAGCTTCTTGAAACTTGACACAATACAGTAGTTCTGTGTTCTATCTCTAAGTTTTGTTTCCTCTTGTTGTACCCTTAAGCAGAGACTGGTGAATAACTCATTCAATGAAAGGCGTTGTTAGGTTGGCAAAACACTAAGTCTCCTGTAATCTCAACATATATTTTTTCATCCAATCTTCATGATACATAAACATAATGATCAGTACACCAATCCCACTTGGATGCCCAAGTTTAGTTCTCCTAGATTGAAGCATTCGTTTCCAGGAACAGTTTGAATTTTTAGGTTTCACTCTTTTTTCTCCTATATTGACAGATGCAGTTCGAACTCAAAATCAAACACAGTTTCTGCTAGCTTCTTGAAACTTGACACAATAGAGTAGTTCTACGTTCTATCTCGAAGGTTTGTTTCATCTTGATGTAGCCTTAAGCAGAGACTGGAGAATAACTCATTCAATGAAAGGCGTTGTTAGGCTGCCAAAAAACTACAGTCTCCTGAAATCACAACATATATTTTTTCTTCCGACCTTCATGATACTTTCAAATAATAAGCAGTACACCAATCACACTTGGATGCCCAAGTTTCGTTCTCCTAGGTTGAAGCATTCGTTTGCAGTAACCGTTTGAATTTTTAGGTTTCACTCTGTTTTCTCCTATATTGACAGATGCAGTTCGAACTCTAAATCAAGCACAGTTTGTGCTAGCTTCTTGAAACTTGACACAATACAGTAGTTCTACGTTCTATCTCTAGGTTTTGTTTCCTCTTGATGTAGCCTAATGCAGGTACTGAGAATAACACTTATATTGAAAAAGGTTGCCAAACTTCCAAGCACTAGAGTCTCCTGAAATCTCAACATATATTTTTTCATCCAATCTTCATGATACACTCACGAAATGATCAGTACACCAATCCCACTTGGATGCCCAATTTTAGTTCTCCTAGATTGAAGCATTCGTTTCCAGGAACAGTTTGAATTTTCAGGTTTCACTCTGTTTTCTCCTATATTGACAGATGCAGTACGAACTCTAAATCAACACGGTTTGTGCTAGCTTCTTGAAACTTGACACAATACAGTAGTTCTACTTTCTATCTGTAACGTTTGTTTCCTCTTGATGTAGCCTTAAGCAGAGACTGGAGAATAACTCATTCAATGAAATGCGTTGTTAGGTTGGCAAAAAACTACAGTCTCCTGTAATCTCAACATATATTTTTTCTTCCGACCTTCATGATACTTTCAAGTAATGAGCAGTACACCAATCAAACTTGGATGCCCAAGTTTCGTTCTCCTAGGTTGAAGCATTCGTTCGCAGTAACAGTTTGAATTTTTAGTTTTCATTCTGTTTTCTCCTATATTGACAGATGCAGTTCGAACTCTAAATCAAACACAGTTTGAGCTAGCTTCTTGAAACTTGACACAATACAGTAGTTCTACATTCTATCTCTAAGTTTTGTTTCCTCTTGATGTAAACTAATGCAGGGACTGCGAATAACACTTATATGGAAAGGGGTTGCCAAACTTCCAAACACTAGAGTCTCCTGAAATCTCAACATATATTTTTTGATCCAATATTCATGATACATTCACGTAATGATCAGTACACCAATCCCACTTGGATGCCCAAGTTTAGTTCTCCTAGATTGAAGCATTCGTTTCCAGGAACAGTTTGAATTTTTAGGTTTCATTCTGTTTTCTCCTATATTGACAGATGCAGTTGGAACTCAAAATCAAACACGGTTTCTGCTAGCTTCTTGAAACTTGACACAATACAGTAGTTCTACGTTCTATCTCTAAGGTTTGTTTCCTCTTGATGGAGCCTTAAGCAGAGACTGGAGATTAACTTATTCAATGAAAGGCATTGTTAGGCTCCCAAAAAACTACAGTCTCCTGAAATCACAACAAATATTTTTTCTTCCGAACTTCATGATACTTTCAAGTAATGAGCACTACACCAATCAAACTTGGATGCCCAAGTTTCGTTCTCCTAGGTTGAAGCATCCTTTGCAGTAACAGTTTGAATTTTTAGGTTTCACTCTGTTTTATTCTATATTGACAGATGCAGTTCGATCTCTAAATCAAACACAGTTTGTGCTAGCTTCTTGAAACTTGACACAATACAGTAGTTCTACGTTCTATCTCTAAGTTTTGTTTCCTCTTGATGTAGCCTAATTCAGGGACTGGGAATAACACTTATATGGAAAGGGGTTGCCAAATTTCCAAACACTAGAGTCTCCGGAAATCTCAACATATATTTTTTCATCCTATCTTCATGATACATTCACGTAATGATCAGTACACCAATCCCACTTGGATGCACAAGTTTAGTTCTCTTAGATTGAAGCAATCGTTTCCAGGAACAGTTTGAATTTTTAGGTTTCACTCTGTTTTCTCCTATATTGACAGATGCAGTTCGAACTCTAAATCAACACGGTTTGTGCTAGCTTCTTGAAACTTGACACAATACAGTAGTTCTACGTTCTATCTCTAAGGTTTGTTTCCTCTTGATGTAGCCTTAAGCAAAGACTGGCGAATAATTCATTCAATGAAATCCGTTGTTAGGTTGCCAAAAAACTACAGTCTCCTGTGATCTCAACATATCTTTTTTCTTCCGACCTTCATGATACTTTCAAGTAATGAGCAGTACACCAATCAAACTTGGATGCCCAAGTTTTGTTCTCCTAGGTTGAAGCATTCGTTTGCAATAACAGTTTGAATTTTTAGGTTTCACTCTGTTTTCTCCTATATTGACAGATGCAGTTCGAACTCTAAATCAAACACGGTTTCTGCTAGCTTCTTGAAACTTGACACAATACAGTAGTTCTACGTTCTATCTCTAAGGTTTGTTTCCTCTTGATGTAGCCTTAAGCAGAGATTGGAGAATAACTCCTTCAATGAACGGCGTTGTTAGGATGCCAAAAAACTACCATCTCTTGATATCACAACATATATTTTTTTCTTCCGACCTTCATGATACTTTCAAGTAATAAGCAGTACACCAATCAAACTTGGATGCCCAAGTTTCGTTCTCCTGGTTGAAGCATTCGTTTGCAGTAACAGTTCGAATTTTTAGGTTTCACTCTGTTTTCTCCTATATTGACAGATGCAGTTCGAACTCTAAATCAAACACAGTTTGTGCTAGCTTCTTGAAACGTGACACAATACAGTCGTTCTACGTTCTATCTCTAAGTTTTGTTTCCTCTTGATGTAGCCTAATGCAGGGACTGCGAATAACACTTATATGGAAAGGGGTTGCCAAACTTCCAAACACTAGAGTCTCCTGAAACCTCAACATATATTTTTTCATCCAATCTTCATGATACATTCACGTAATGATCAGTACACCAATCCCACTTGGATGCCCAATTTTAGTTCTCCTTTATTGAAGCATTCGTTTTAGGAACAGTTTGATTTTTTAGGTTTCACTCTGTTTTCTCCTATATTGACAGATGCAGTTCGAACTCAAAATCAAACACGGTTTCTGCTAGCTTCTTGAAACTTGACACAATACAGTAGTTCTACATACTATCTCTAAGGTTTGTTTCGTCTTGATGTAGCCTTAAGCAGAGATGGAGAATAAGTAATTCAATGAAAGGCGTTGTTAGGCTGCCAAAAAACTACAGTCTCCTGAAATCACAACATATATTTTTTCTTCCGACCTTCATGATACTTTCAAGTAATGAGCAGTACACCAATCAAACTTGGATGTCCTAGTTTCGTTCTTCTAGGTTGAAGCATTCGTTTGCAGTAAACAGTTTGAATTTTTAGGTTTCACTCTGTTTTCTCCTATATTGACAGATGCAGTTCGAACTCTAAATCAACACGGTTTGTGCTAGCTTCTTGAAACTTGACACAATACAGTAGTTCTGTGTTCTATCTCTAAGTTTTGTTTCCTCTTGTTGTACCCTTAAGCAGAGACTGGTGAATAACTCATTCAATGAAAGGCGTTGTTAGGTTGGCAAAACACTAAGTCTCCTGTAATCTCAACATATATTTTTTCATCCAATCTTCATGATACATAAACGTAATGATCAGTACACCAATCCCACTTGGATGCCCAAGTTTAGTTCTCCTAGATTGAAGCATTCGTTTCCAGGAACAGTTTGAATTTTTAGGTTTCACTCTTTTTTCTCCTATATTGACAGATGCAGTTCGAACTCAAAATCAAACACGGTTTCTGCTAGCTTCTTGAAACTTGACACAATACAGTAGTTCTACGTTCTATCTCGAAGGTTTGTTTCATCTTGATGTAGCCTTAAGCAGAGACTGGAGAATAACTCATTCAATGAAAGGCGTTGTTAGGCTGCCAAAAAACTACAGTCTCCTGAAATCACAACATATATTTTTTCTTCCGACCTTCATGATACTTTCAAGTAATAAGCAGTACACCAATCACACTTGGATGCCCAAGTTTCGTTCTCCTAGGTTGAAGCATTCGTTTGCAGTAACAGTTTAAATTTTTAGGTTTCAATCTGTTTTCTTCTATATTGACAGATGCAGTTCGATCTCTAAATCAAACACAGTTTGTGCTAGCTTCTTGAAACTTGACAAAATACAGTAGTTCTACGTTCTATCTCTACGTTTTGTTTCCTCTTGATGTAGCCTAATGCCAGGACTGCGAATAACACTTATATGGAAAGGGGTTGACAAATTTCCAAACACTAGAGTCTCCTGAAATCTCAACATATATTTTTTCTTCCGACCTTCATGATACTTTCAATTAATGAGCAGTACACCAATCAAACTTGGATGCCCAAGTTTTGTTCTCCTAAGTTGAAGCATTCGTTTGCAATAACAGTTTGAATTTTTAGGTTTCACTCTGTTTTCTCCTTTATTGACAGATGCAGTTCGAACTCTAAATCAAACACGGTTTCTGCTAGCTTCTTGAAACTTGACACAATACAGTAGTTCTGTGTTCTATCTCTAAGTTTTGTTTCCTCTTGTTGTACCCTTAAGCAGAGACTGGTGAATAACTCATTCAATGAAAGGCGTTGTTAGGTTGGCAAAACACTAAGTCTCCTGTAATCTCAACATATATTTTTTCATCCAATCTTCATGATACATAAACGTAATGATCAGTACACCAATCCCACTTGGATGCCCAAGTTTAGTTCTCCTAGATTGAAGCATTCGTTTCCAGGAACAGTTTGAATTTTTAGGTTTCACTCTGTTTTCTCCTATATTGATAGATGCAGTTCGAACTCTAAATCAACACGGTTTGTGCTAGCTTCTTGAAACTTGACACAATACAGTAGTTCTACGTTCTATCTCTAAGGTTTGTTTCCTCTTGATGTAGCCTTAAGCAAAGACTGGCGAATAACTCATTCAATGAAATCCGTTGTTAGGTTGCCAAAAAACTACAGTCTCCTGTGATCTCAACATATCTTTTTTCTTCCGACCTTCATGATGCTTTCAAGTAATGAGCAGTACACCAATCAAACTTGGATGCCCAAGTTTTGTTCTCCTAGGTTGAAGCATTCGTTTGCAATAACATTTTGAATTTTTAGGTTTCACTCTGTTTTCTCCTATATTGACAGATGCAGTTCGAACTCTAAATCAAACACGGTTCCTGCTAGCTTCTTGAAACTTGACACAATACAGTAGTTCCACGTTCTATCTCTAAGGTTTGTTTCCTCTTGATGTAGCCTTAAGCAGTGACTGGAGAATAACTCCTTCAATGAACGGCGTTGTTAGGCTGCCAAAAAACTACCATCTCTTGATATCACAACATATATTTTTTTCTTCCGACCTTCATGATACTTTCAAGTAATAAGCAGTACACCAATCAAACTTGGATGCCCAAGTTTCGTTCTCCTGGTTGAAGCATTCGTTTGCAGTAACAGTTCGAATTTTTAGGTTTCACTCTGTTTTCTCCTATATTGACAGATGCAGTTCGAACTCTAAATCAAACACAGTTTGTGCTGACTTCTTGAAACTTGACACAATACAGTAGTTCTACGTTCTATCTCTAAGGTTTGTTTCCTCTTGATGTAGCCTTAAGCAGAGACTGGCGAATAACTCATTCAATGAAATGCGTTGTTAGGTTTCCAAAAAACTACAGTCTCCTGAAATCACTTCATATATTTTTTCTTCCGACTTTCATGATACTTTCAAGTAATGAGCAGTACACCAATCAAACTTGGATGCCCAAGTTTCGTTCTCCTAGGTTGAAGCATTCGTTTGCAGTAACAGTTTGAATTTTTAGGTTTCACTCTGTTTTCTTCTATATTGACAGATGCAGTTGATCTCTAAATCAAACACAGTTTGTGCTAGCTTCTTGAAACTTGACACAATACAGTAGTTGTACATTCTATCTCTAAGTTTTGTTTCCTCTTGATGTAGCCTAATGCAGGGACTGCGAATAACACTTATATGGAAAGGGGTTGCCAAACTTCCAAACACTAGAGTCTCCTGAAATCTCAACATATATTTTATCATCCAATCTTCATGATACATTCACGTAATGATCAGTACACCAATCCCACTTGGATGCCCATGTTTAGTCCTAGATTGAAGCATTCGTTCCCAGGAACAGTTTGAATTTTTAGGTTTCACTCTGTTTTCTCCTATATTGACAGATGCAGTTCGAACTCTAAATCAACACAGTTTGTGCTAGCTTCTTGAAACTTGACACAATACCGTAGTTCTACGTTCTATCTCTGAGGTTTGTTTCCTCTTGATGTAGCCTTAAGTAGAGACTGGAGAATAACTCATTCAATGAAAGGTGTTGTTAGGCTGCCAAAAAACTACAGTCTCCTGAAATCACAACATATATTTTTTCTTCCGACCTTCATGATACTTTCAAGTAATGAGCAGTACACCAATCAAACTTGGATGCCCAAGTTTTGTTCTCCTAGGTTGAAGCATTCGTTTGCAGTAACAGTTTGAATTTTTTAGGTTTCACTCTGTTTTCTCCTATATTGACAGATGCAGTTCGAACTCTAAATCAAACACGGTTTCTGCTAGCTTCTTGAAACTTGACACAATACAGTAGTTCTACATTCTATCTCTAAGGTTTGTTTCATCTTGATGTAGCCTTAAGCAGAGACCTGAGAATAACTCCTCCAATGAAAGGCGTTGTTAGGCTGCCAAAAAACTACCATCTCCTGAAATCAAAACATATATTTTTTCTTCCGACCTTCATGATACTTTCAAGTAATAAACAGTACACCAATCAAACATGGATGCCAAAGTTTCGTTCTCCTAGGTTGAAGCATTCGTTTGCAGTAACAGTTTGAATTTTTAGGTTTCACTCTGTTTTCTCCTGTATTGACAGATGCAGTTCGAACTCTAAATCAAACACAGTTTGTGCTAGCTTCTTGAAACTTGACACAATCCAGTCGTTCTACGTTCTATCTCTAAGTTTTGTTTCCTCTTGATGTAGCCTAATGCAGGGACTGCGAATAACACTTATATGGAAAGGGGTTGCCAAACTTCCAAACACTAGAGTCTCCTGAAATCTCAACATATATTTTTTCATCCAATCTTCATGATACATTCACGTAATGATCAGTACACCAATCCCACTTGGATGCACAAGTTTAGTTCTCCTAGATTGAAGCATTCGTTTCCAGGAACAGCTTGAATTCTTAGGTTTCACTCTGTTTTCTCCTATATTGACAGATGCAGTTCGAACTCTAAGTCAACACGGTTTGTGCTAGCTTCTTGAAACTTGACACAATACAGTAGTTCTACGTTCTATCTCTAAGGTTTGTTTCCTCTTGATGTAGCCTTAAGCAAACACTGGCGAATAACTCATTCAATGAAATCCGTTGTTAGGTTGCCAAAAAACTACAGTCTCCTGTAATCTCAACATATATTTTTTCTTCCGACCTTCATGATACTTTCAAGTAATGAGCAGTACACCAATCAAACTTGGATGCCCAAGATTTGTTCTCCTAGGTTGAAGCATTCGTTTGCAGTAACAGTTTGAATTTTTAGGTTTCACTCTGTTTTCTCCTATATTGACAGATACAGTTCGAACTCTAAATCAACACGGTTTGTGCTAGCTTCTTGAAACTTGACACAATACAGTAGTTCTACGTTCTATCTCTAAGGTTTGTTTCCTCTTGATGTAGTCTTAAGCAAAGACTGGTGAATAACTCATTCAATGAAAGGCGTTGTTAGGTTGCCAAAAAACTACAGTCTCCTGTAATCTCAACATATATTTTTTCTTCCGACCTTCATGATACTTTCAAGTAATGAGCAGTACACCAATCAAACTTGGATGCCCTAGTTTCGTTCTTCTACGTTGAAGCATTCGTTTGCAGTAACAGTTTGAATTTTTAGGTTTCACTCTGTTTTCTCCTATATTGACAGATGCAGTTCGAACTCTAAATCAATACGGTTTGTGGTAGCTTCTTGAAACTTGACACAATACAGTAGTTCTACGTTCTATCTCTAAGTTTTCTTTCCTCTTGATGTAGCCTTAAGTAGAGACTGGAGAATAACTCCTTCAATGAAGGGCGTTGTTAGGCTGCCAAAAAACTACCATCTCCTGATATCACAACATATATTTTTTCTTCAGAACTTCATGATACTTTCAAGTAATAAGCAGTACATCAATCAAACTTGGATGCCCAAGATTCCTTCTCCTCGGTTGAAGCATTCGTTTGCAGTAACAGTTTGAATTTTTATGTTTCACTCGGTTTTCTATTATATTGATAGATGCAGTTCGAACTCTAAATCAAACACAGTTTGTGCTAGCTTCTTGAAACTTGACACAATACAGTAGTTCTACGTTCTATCTCTTAGTTTTGTTTCCTCTTGATGTAGCCTAATGCAGGGACTGCGAATAACACTTATATGGAAAGGGGTTGCCAAACTTCCAACCACTAGAGTCTCCTGAAATCTCAACATATATTTTTTCATCCAATCTTCATGATACATTCACGTAATGATCAGTACACCAATCCCACTTGGCTGCCCAAGTTTAGTTCTCCTAGATTGAAGCATTCGTTTCCAGGAACAGTTTGAATTTTTAGGTTTCACTCTGTTTTCTCCTATATTGACAGATGCAGTTCGAACTCTAAATCAACACGGTTTGTGTTAGCTTCTTCAAACTTGACACTATACAGTAGTTCTACTTTCTATCTCTAAGTTTTGTTTCCTCTTGATGTAGCCTAAGGCAGGGACTGCGAATAACACTTATATGGAAAGGGGTTGCCAAACTTCCAAACACTAGAGTCTCCTGAAATCTCAACATATATTTTTTCATCCAATCTTCATGATACATTCACGTAATGATCAGTACACCAATCCCACTTGGATGTCCAAGTTTAGTTCTCCTAGATTGAAGCATTCGTTTCCAGGAACAGTTTGAATTTTTAGGTTTCACTCTGTTTTCTCATATATTGACAGATGCAGTTGGAACTCTAAATCAACACAGTTTGTTCTAGCTTCTTGAAACTTGACACAATACAGTAGTTCTACGTTCTATCTCTAACGTTTGTTTCGTCTTGATGTATCCTTAAGCAGAGACTGGAGAATAACTCCTTCAATGAAAGGCGTTGTTAGGCTGCCAAAAAACTACCATCTCCTGAAATCACAACATATATTTTTTCTTCCGACCTTCATGATACTTTCAAGTAATAAGCAGTACACCAATCAAACTTGGATGCCCTAGATTCGTTCTCCTAGGTTGAAGCATTCGTTTGCAGTAACAGTTTGAATTTTTAGGTTTCACTCTGTTTTCTCCTGTATTGACAGATGCAGTCCGAACTCGAAATCAAAGACAGTTTGTGCTAGCTTCTTGAAACTTGACACAATTACAGTCGTTCTACGTTCTATCTCTAAGTTTTGTTTCCTCTTGATGTAGCCTAATGCAGGGACTGCGAATAACACTTATATGGAAAGGGGTTGCCAAACTTCCAAACACTAGAGTCTCCTGAAATCTCAACATATATTTTTCATCAATCTTCATGATACATTCACGTAATGATCAGTACACCAATCCCACTTGGATGCCCAAGTTTAGTTCTCCTAGATTGAAGCATTCGTTTCCAGGAACAGTTTGTATTTTAGGTTTCACTCTGTTTTCTCCTATATTGACAGATGCAGTTCGAACTCTAAGTCAACACGGTTTGTGCTAGCTTCTTGAAACTTGACACAATACAGTAGTTCTACGTTGTATCTCTAAGGTTTGTTTCCTCTTGATGTAGCCTAATGCAGGGACTGCGAATAACACTTATATGGAAAGGGGTTGCCAAACATCCAAACACTAGAGTCTCCTGAAATCTCAACATATATTTTTTCATCCAATCTTCATGATACATTCACGTAGTGATCAGTACACCAATCCCACTTGGCTGCCCAAGTTTAGTTCTCCTAGATTGAAGCATTCGTTTCCAGGAACAGTTTGAATTTTTAGGTTTCACTCTGTTTTCTCCTATATTGACAGATGCAGTTCGAACTCTAAATCAACACGGTTTGTGTTAGCTTCTTGAAACTTGACACTATACAGTAGTTCTACTTTCTATCTCTTTTTTTTGTTTCCTCTTGATGTAGCCTAAGGCAGGGACTGCGAATAACACTTATATGGAAAGGGTTGCCAAACTTCCAAACACTAGAGTCTCCTGAAATCTCAACATATATGTTTTCATCCAATCTTCATGATACATTCACGTAATGATCAGTACATAAAATCCCACTTGGATGCCCAAGTTTAGTTCTCCTAGATTGAAGCATTCGTTTGCAGTAACAGTTTGAATTTTAGGTTTCACTCTGTTTTCTCCTATATTGACAGATGCAGTTCGAACTCTAAATCAACACGGTTTGTGCTAGCTTCATGAAACTTGACACAATACAGTAGTTCTACGTTCTATCTCTAAGGTTTGTTTTCTCTTGATGTAGTCTTAAGCAAAGACTGCTGAATTACTCATTCAATGAAAGGCGTTTTATTTTGGCAAAAAACTACAGTCTCCTGTAATCTCAACATATATTTTTTCTTCCGACCTTCATGATACATTCACGTAATGATCAGTACACCAATCCCACTTGGCTGCCCAAGTTTAGTTCTCCTAGATTGAAGCATTCGTTTCCAGGAACAGTTTGAATTTTAGGTTTCACTCTGTTTTCTCCTATATTGACAGATGCAGTTCGAACTCTAAATCAACACGGTTTGTGTTAGCTTCTTGAAACTTGACACTATACAGTAGTTCTACTTTCTATCTCTTTTTTTGTTTCCTCTTGATGTAGCCTAAGGCAGGGACTGCGAATAACACTTATATGGAAAGGGGTTGCCAAACTTCCAAACACTAGAGTCTCCTGAAATCTCAACATATATGTTTTCATCCAATCTTCATGATACATTCACGTAATGATCAGTACATAAAATCCCACTAGGATGCCCAAGTTTAGTTCTCCTAGATTGAAGCATTCGTTTGCAGTAACAGTTTGAATTTTTAGGTTTCACTCTGTTTTCTCCTATATTGACAGATGCAGTTCGAACTCTAAATCAACACGGTTTGTGCTAGCTTCATGAAACTTGACACAATACAGTAGTTCTACGTTCTATCTCTAAGGTTTGTTTTCTCTTGATGTAGTCTTAAGCAAAGACTGCTGAATTACACATTCAATGAAAGGCGTTGTTATTTTGGCAAAAATCTACAGTCTCCTGTAATCTCAACATATATTTTTTCTTCCGACCTTCATGATACTTTCAAGTAATGAGCAGTACACCAATCAACCTTGGAGGCCCAAGTTTTGTTCTCCTAGGTTGAAGCATTCGTTTGCAGTAACAGTTTGAATTTTTAGGGTTCACTCTGTTTTCTCCTATATTGACAGATGCAGTTCGAACTCTAAATCAAACACGGTTTCTGCTAGCTTCTTGAAACTTGACACAATACAGTAGTTCTACGTTCTATCTCTAAGTTTTCTTTCCTCTTGATGTAGCCTTAAGCAGAGACTGGAGAATAACTCCTTCAATGAAGGGCGTTGTTAGGCTGCCAAAAAACTACCATCTCCTGATATCACAACATATATTTTTTCTTCAGAACTTCATGATACTTTCAAGTAATAAGCAGTACGTCAATCAAACTTGGATGCCCAAGATTCCTTCTCCTCGGTTGAAGCATTCGTTTGCAGTAACCGTTTGAATTTTTAGGTTTCACTCGGTTTTCTCCTATATTGACAGATGCATTTCGAACTCTAAATCAAACACAGTTTGTGCTAGCTTCTTGAAACTTGACACAATACAGTAGTTCTACGTTATATCTCTTAGTTTTGTTTACTCTTGATGTAGCCTAATGCAGGGACTGCGAATAACACTTATATGGAAAGGGGTTGCCAAACTTCCAACCACTAGAGTCTCCTGAATCTCAACATATATTTTTTCATCCAATCTTCATGATACAATCACGTAATGATCAGTACACCAATCCCACTAGGCTGCCCAAGTTTAGTTCTCCTAGATTGAAGCATTCGTTTCCAGGAACAGTTTTAATTTTTAGGTTTCACTCTGTTTTCTCCTATATTGACAGATGCAGTTCGAACTCTAAATCAACACGGTTTGTGCTAGCTTCTTGAAACTTGACACAATACAGTAGTTCTACGTTCTATCTCTAAGGTTTGTTTCCTCTTGATATAGCCTTAAGCAAAGACTGGCGAATAACTCATTCAATGAAATGCGTTGTTAGGTTGGCAAAAAACTACAGTCTCCTGTAATCTCAACATATATTTTTTCTTCCGAAATTCATGATACTTTCAAGTAATGAGCAGTACACCAATCAAACTTGGATGCCCAAGTTTTGTTCTTCTAGGTTGAAGCATTCGTTTGCAGTAACAGTTAGAATTTTTAGGTTTCACTCTGTTTTCTCCTATATTGACAGATGCAGTTCGAACTCTAAATCAAACACGGTTTCTGCTAGCTTCTTGAAACTTGACACAATACAGTAGTTCTTCATTCTATCTCTAAGTTTGTTTCCTCTTGATGTAGCCTAATGCAGGGACTGCGAATAACACTTATATGGAAAGGGGTTGCAAACTTCCAAACACTAGAGTCTCCTGAAATCTCAACATATATTTTTTCATCCAATCTTCTTGATACATTCACGTAATGATCAGTACACCAATCCCACTTGGATGCCCAAGTTTAGTTCTCCTAGATTGAAGCATTAGTTTCCAGGAACAGTTTGAATTTTTAGGTTTCACTCTGTTTTCTCCTATATTGTCAGATGCAGTTCGAACTCTAAATCAACACGGTTTGTGCTAGCTTCTTGAACTTGACACAATACAGTAGTTCTACGTTCTATCTCTAAGGTTTGTTTCCTCTTGATGTAGCCTTAAGCCAAGACTGGAGAATAACTCATTCAATGAAAGGCGTTGTTAGGCTGCCAAAAAACTACAGTCTCCTTAAATCACAACATATATTTTTTCTTCCGACCTTCATGATACTTTCAAGTAATGAGCAGTACACCAATCAAACTTGGATGCCCTAGTTTCGTTCTTCTAGGTTGAAGCATTCGTTTGCAGTAACAGTTTGAATTTTTAGGTTTCACTCTGTTTTCTCCTACTATGACAGATGCAGTTCGAACTTTAAATCAATACGGTTTGTGCTAGCTTCTTGAAACTTGACACAATACAGTAGTTCTACGTTCTATCTCTAAGGTTAGTTTCCTCTTGATGTAGCCTTAAGCAGAGACTGGAGAATAACTCCTTCAATGAAAGAGTAGTTAGGCTGCCAAAAAACAACCATCTCCTGAAATCACAA
Source organism: Callospermophilus lateralis (assembly GCF_048772815.1). NCBI lineage: Eukaryota > Metazoa > Chordata > Mammalia > Rodentia > Sciuridae > Callospermophilus > Callospermophilus lateralis. The sequence goes on from NW_027515102.1 coordinate 42,443, forward strand.
CATATATTTTTTTTTCGACTTCATGATACTTTCAAGTAATAAGCAGTACACCAATCAAACTTGGATGCCCAAGTTTCGTTCTCTTAGGTTGAAGCATTCGTTTGCAGTAACAGTTTGAATTTTTAGGTTTCACTCTGTTTTCTCCTATATTGACACATGCAGTTCGAACTCTAAATCAAACACAGTTTGTGCTAGCTTCTTGAAACTTGACACAATACAGTAGTTCTACGTTCTATCTCTAAGTTTTGTTTCCTCTTGATGTAGCCTAATGCAGGGACTGCGAATAACATTTATATGGAAAGGGGTTGCCAATCATCCAAACACTAGAGTCTCCTGAAATCTCAACATATATTTTTTCATCCAATTCTTCATGATACATTCACGTAATGATGAGTACACCAATCCCACTTGGCTGCCCAAGTTTAGTTCTCCTAGATTGAAACATTCGTTTCCAGGAACAGTTTGAATTTTTAGGGTTCACTTTTTTTTCTCCTATATTGACTGATTCATTTCGAACTCTAAATCAACACGGTTTGTGCTAGCTTCTTGAAACTTGACACAATACAGTAGTTCTACGTTCTATCTCTAAGGTTTGTTTCCTCTTGATTTAGTCTTAAGCAAAGACTGGTGAATAACTCAATCAATGAAAGGCATTGTTAGGTTGGCAAAAAACTACAGTCTCCTATAATCTCAACATATATTTTTTCTTCCGACCTTCATGATACTTTCAAGTAATAAGCAGTACATCAATCAAACTTGGATGCCCAAGATTCCTTCTCCTCGGTTGAAGCATTCGTTTGCAGTAACAGTTTGAATTTTTATGTTTCACTCGGTTTTCTATTATATTGATAGATGCAGTTCGAACTCTAAATCAAACACAGTTTGTGCTAGCTTCTTGAAACTTGACACAATACAGTAGTTCTACGTTCTATCTCTTAGTTTTGTTTCCTCTTGATGTAGCCTAATGCAGGGACTGCGAATAACACTTATATGGAAAGGGGTTGCCAAACTTCCAACCACTAGAGTCTCCTGAAATCTCAACATATATTTTTTCATCCAATCTTCATGATACATTCACGTAATGATCAGTACACCAATCCCACTTGGCTGCCCTAGTTTAGTTCTCCTAGATTGAAGCATTCGTTTCCAGGAACAGTTTGAATTTTTAGGTTTCACTCTGTTTTCTCCTATATTGACAGATGCAGTTCGAACTCTAAATCAACACGGTTTGTGTTAGCTTCTTCAAACTTGACACTATACAGTAGTTCTACTTTCTATCTCTAAGTTTTGTTTCCTCTTGATGTAGCCTAAGGCAGGGACTGCGAATAACACTTATATGGATAGGGGTTGCCAAACTTCCAAACACTAGAGTCTCCTGAAATCTCAACATATATTTTTTCATCCAATCTTCATGATACATTCACGTAATGATCAGTACATAAAATCCCACTTGGATGCCCAAGTTTAGTTCTCCTAGATTGAAGCATTCGTTTCCAGGAACAGTTTGAATTTTTAGGTTTCACTCTGTTTTCTCATATATTGACAGATGCAGTTGGAACTCTAAATCAACACAGTTTGTTCTAGCTTCTTGAAACTTGACACAATACAGTAGTTCTACGTTCTATCTCTGAGGTATGTTTCCTCTTGATGTAGTCTTAAGCAAAGACTGGTGAATAACTCATTCAATGAAAGGCGTTGTTAGGTTGGCAAAAAACTACAGTCTCCTGTAATCTCAACATATATTTTTTCTTCCGACCTTCATGATACTTTCAAGTAATGAGCAGTATACCAATCAAACTTGGATGCCCAAGATTTGTTCTCCTAGGTTGAAGCATTCGTTTGCAGTAACAGTTTGAATTTTTAGGTTTCACTCTGTTTTCTCCTATATTGACAGATGCAGTTCGAACTCTAAATGAAACACGGTTTCTGCTAGCTTCTTGAAACTTGACACAATACAGTAGTTCTACGTTCTATCTCTAACGTTTGTTTTGTCTTGATGTAGCCTTAAGCAGAGACTGGAGAATAACTCCTTCAATGAAAGGCGTTGTTAGGCTGCCAAAAAACTACCATCTCCTGAAATCACAACATATATTTTTTCTTCCGACCTTCATGATACTTTCAAGTAATAAGCAGTACACCAATCAAACTCGGATGCCCTAGTTTCGTTCTCCTAGGTTGAAGCATTCGTTTGCAGTAACAGTTTGAATTTTTAGGTTTCACTCTGTTTTCTCCTGTATTGACAGATGCAGTCCGAACTCGAAATCAAAGACAGTTTGTGCTAGCTTCTTGAAACTTGACACAATACAGTCGTTCTACGTTCTATCTCTAAGTTTTGTTTCCTCTTGATGTAGCCTAATGCAGGGACTCCGAATAACACTTATATGGAAAGGGGTTGCCAAACTTCCAAACACTAGAGTCTCCTGAAATCTCAACATATATTTTTCATCCAATCTTCATGATACATTCACGTAATGATCAGTACACCAATTTCACTTGGATGCCCACGGTTTAGTTCTCCTAGATTGAAGCATTCGTTCCAGGAACAGTTTGTATTTTAGGTTTCACTCTGTTTTCTCCTATATTGACAGATGCAGTTCGAACTCTAAGTCAACACGGTTTGTGCTAGCTTCTTGAAACTTGACACAATACAGTAGTTCTACGTTCTATCTCTAAGGTTTGTTTCCTCTTGATGTAGCATTAAGCAAACACTGCGAATAACTCATTCAATGAAATCCATTGTTAGGTTGCCAAAAAACTACAGTCTCCTGTAATCTCAACATATATTTTTTCTTCCGACCTTCATGATACTTTCAAGTAATGAGCAGTACACCAATCAACCTTGGATGCCCAAGTTTTGTTCTCCTAGGTTGAAGCATTCGTTTGCAGTAACAGTTTGAATTTTTAGGTTTCACTCTGTTTTCTCCTATATTGACAGATGCAGTTTGAACTCTAAATCAAACACGGTTTCTGCTAGCTTCTTGAAACTTGACACAATACAGTAGTTCTACGTTCTATCTCTTAGGATGTTTCGTCTTGATGTATCCTTAAGCAGAGACTGGAGAATAACTCCTTCAATGAAAGGCGTTGTTAGGCTGCCAAAAAACTACCATCTCCTGAAATCACAACATATATTTTTTCTTCCGACCTTCATGATACTTTCAAGTAATAAGCAGTACACCAATCAAACTTGGATGCCCTAGATTCGTTCTCCTAGGTTGAAGCATTCGTTTGCAGTAACAGTTTGAATTTTAGGTTTCACTCTGTTTTCTCCTGTATTGACAGATGCAGTCCGAACTCGAAATCAAAGACAGTTTGTGCTAGCTTCTTGAAACTTGACACAATACAGTCGTTCTACGTTCTATCTCTAAGTTTTGTTTCCTCTTGATGTAGCCTAATGCAGGGACTGCGAATAACACTTATATTGAAAGGGGTTGCCAAACTTCCAAACACTAGAGTCTCCTGAAATCTCAACATATATTTTTCATCCAATCTTCATGATACATTCACGTAATGATCAGTACACCAATCCCACTTGGATGCCCAAGTTTAGTTCTCCTAGATTGAAGCATTCGTTTCCAGGAACAGTTTGTATTTTAGGTTTCACTCTGTTTTCTCCTATATTGACAGATGCAGTTCGAACTCTAAGTCAACACGGTTTGTGCTAGCTTCTTGAAACTTGACACAATACAGTAGTTCTACGTTCTATCTCTAAGGTTTGTTTCCTCTTGATGTAGCCTAATGCAGGGAATGCGAATAACACTTATATGGAAAGGGGTTGCCCAACATCCAAACACTAGAGTCTCCTGAAATCTCAACATATATTTTTTCATCCAATTCTTCATGATACATTCACGTAATGATCAGTACACCAATCCCACTTGGCTGCCCAAGTTTAGTTCTCCTAGATTGAAGCATTCGTTTCCAGGAACAGTTTGAATTTTTAGGTTTCACTCTGTTTTCTCCTATATTGACAGATGCAGTTCGAACTCTAAATCAACACGGTTTGTGTTAGCTTCTTGAAACTTGACACTATACAGTAGTTCTACTTTCTATCTCTTTTTTTTGTTTCCTCTTGATGTAGCCTAAGGCAGGGACTGCGAATAACACTTATATGGAAAGGGGTTGCCTAACTTCCAAACACTAGAGTCTCCTGAAATCTCAACATATATGTTTTCATCCAATCTTCATGATACATTCACGTAATGATCAGTACATAAAATCCCACTAGGATGCCCAAGTTTAGTTCTCCTAGATTGAAGCATTCGTTTGCAGTAACAGTTTGAATTTTTAGGTTTCACTCTGTTTTCTCCTATATTGACAGATGCAGTTCGAACTCTAAATCAACACGGTTTGTGCTAGCTTCATGAAACTTGACACAATACAGTAGTTCTACGTTCTATCTCTAAGGTTTGTTTTCTCTTGATGTAGTCTTAAGCAAAGACTGCTGAATTACTCATTCAATGAAAGGCGTTGTTAGGTTGGCAAAAATCTACAGTCTCCTGTAATCTCAACATATATTTTTTCTTTCGACCTTCATGATACTTTCAAGTAATGAGCAGTACACCAATCAACCTTGGATGCCCAAGTTTTGTTCTCCTAGGTTGAAGCATTCGTTTGCAGTAACAGTTTGAATTTTTAGGGTTCACTCTGTTTTCTCCTATATTGACAGATGCAGTTCGAACTCTAAATCAAACACGGTTTCTGCTAGCTTCTTGAAACTTGACACAATACAGTAGTTCTACGTTCTATCTCTAAGTTTTCTTTCCTCTTGATGTAGCCTTAAGCAGAGACTGGAGAATAACTCCTTCAATGAAGGGCGTTGTTAGGCTGCCAAAAAACTACCATCTCCTGATATCACAACATATATTTTTTCTTCAGAACTTCATGATACTTTCAAGTAATAAGCAGTACGTCAATCAAACTTGGATGCCCAAGATTCCTTCTCCTCGGTTGAAGCATTCGTTTGCAGTAACCGTTTGAATTTTTAGGTTTCACTCGGTTTTCTCCTATATTGACAGATGCATTTCGAACTCTAAATCAAACACAGTTTGTGCTAGCTTCTTGAAACTTGACACAATACAGCAGTTCTACGTTATATCTCTTAGTTTTGTTTCCTCTTGATGTAGCCTAATGCAGGGACTGCGAATAACACTTATATGGAAAGGGGTTGTTAAACTTCCAACCACTAGAGTCTCCTGAAATCTCAACATATATTTTTTCATCCAATTTTCATGATACATTCATGTAATGATCAGTACACCAATCCCACTAGGCTGCCCAAGTTTAGTTCTCCTAGATTGAAGCATTCATTTCCAGGAACAGTTTGAATTTTTAGGTTTCACTCTGTTTTCTCCTATATTGACAGATGCAGTTCGAACTCTAAATCAACACGGTTTGTGCTAGCTTCTTGAAACTTGACACAATACAGTAGTTCTACGTTCTATCTCTAAGGTTTGTTTCCTCTTGATATAGCCTTAAGCAAAGACTGGCGAATAACTCATTCAATGAAATGCGTTGTTAGGTTGGCAAAAAACTACAGTCTCCTGTAATCTCAACATATATTTTTTCTTCCGAAATTCATGATACTTTCAAGTAATGAGCAGTACACCAATCAAACTTGGATGCCCAAGTTTTGTTCTCCTAGGTTGAAGCATTCGTTTGCAGTAACAGTTAGAATTTTTAGGATTCACTCTGTTTTCTCCTATATTGACAGATGCAGTTCGAACTCTAAATCAAACACGGTTTCTGCTAGCTTCTTGAAACTTGACACAATACAGTAGTTCTTCATTCTATCTCTAAGTTTGTTTCCTCTTGATGTAGCCTAATGCAGGGACTGCAAATAACACTTATATGGAAAGGGGTTGCAAACTTCCAAACACTAGAGTCTCCTGAAATCTCAACATATATTTTTTCATCCAATCTTCTTGATACATTCATGTAATGATCAGTACACCAATCCCACTTGGATGCCCAAGTTTAGTTCTCCTAGATTGAAGCATTAGTTTCCAGGAACAGTTTGAATTTTTAGGTTTCACTCTGTTTTCTCCTATATTGTCAGATGCAGTTCGAACTCTAAATCAACACGGTTTGTGCTAGCTTCTTGAAACTTGACACAATACAGTAGTTCTACGTTCTATCTCTAAGGTTTGCTTCCTCTTGATGTAGCCTTAAGCCAAGACTGGAGAATAACTCATTCAATGAAAGGCGTTGTTAGGCTGCCAAAAAACTACAGTCTCCTGAAATCACAACATATATTTTTTCTTCCGACCTTCATGATACTTTCAAGTAATGAGCAGTACACCAATCAAACTTGGATGCCCTAGTTTCGTTCTTCTAGGTTGAAGCATTCGTTTGCAGTAACAGTTTGAATTTTTAGGTTTCACTCTGTTTTCTCCTACTATGACAGATGCAGTTCGAACTTTAAATCAATACGGTTTGTGCTAGCTTCTTGAAACTTGACACAATACAGTAGTTCTACGTTCTATCTCTAAGGTTAGTTTCCTCTTGATGTAGCCTTAAGCAGAGACTGGAGAATAACTCCTTCAATGAAAGGAGTAGTTAGGCTGCCAAAAAACAACCATCTCCTGAAATCACAACATATATTTTTTCTTCCGAACTTCATGATACTTTCAAGTAATAAGCAGTACACCAATCAAACTTGGATGCCCAAGTTTCGTTCTCTTAGGTTGAAGCATTCGTTTGCAGTAACAGTTTGAATTTTTAGGTTTCACTCTGTTTTCTCCTATATTGACACATGCAGTTCGAACTCTAAATCAAACACAGTTTGTGCTAGCTTCTTGAAACTTGACACAATACAGTAGTTCTACGTTCTATCTCTAAGTTTTGTTTCCTCTTGATGTAGCCTAATGCAGGGACTGCGAATAACATTTATATGGAAAGGGGTTGCCAATCATCCAAACACTAGAGTCTCCTGAAATCTCAACATATATTTTTTCATCCAATCTTCATGATACATTCACGTAATGATGAGTACACCAATCCCACTTGGCTGCCCAAGATTAGTTCTCCTAGATTGAAACATTCGTTTCCAGGAACAGTTTGAATTTTTAGGGTTCACTTTTTTTTCTCCTATATTGACTGATTCTGTTCGAACTCTAAATCAACACGGTTTGTGCTAGCTTCTTGAAACTTGACACAATACAGTAGTTCTACGTTCTATCTCTAAGGTTTGTTTCCTCTTGATTTAGTCTTAAGCAAAGACTGGTGAATAACTCAATCAATGAAAGGCATTGTTAGGTTGGCAAAAAACTACAGTCTCCTATAATCTCAACATATATTTTTTCTTCCGACCTTCATGATACTTTCAAGTAATCAGCAGTACACGAATCAAACTTGGATGCCCAAGTTTTGTTCTCCCAAGTTGAAGCATTCGTTTGCAGTAATGGTTTGAATTTTTAGGTTTCACTCTGTTTTCTCCTATATTGACACATGCAGTTCGAACTCTAAATCAAACACAGTTTGTGCTAGCTTCTTGAAACTTGACACAATACAGTAGTTCTTCGTTCTATCTCTAAGTTTGTTTCCTCTTGATGTAGCCTAATGCAGGGACTGCGAATAACACTTATATGGAAAGGGGTTGCCAAACTTCCAAACACTAGAGTCTCCTGAAATCTCAACATATATTTTTTCATCCAATTTTCATGATACATTCACGTAATGATCAGTACACCAATCCCACTTGGATGCCCAAGTTTAGTTCTCCTAGATTGAAGCATTAGTTTCCAGGAACAGTTTGAATTTTTAGGTTTCACTCTGTTTTCTCCTATATTGACAGATGCAGTTCGAACTCTAAATCAACACGGTTTGTGCTAGCTTCTTGAAACTTGACACAATACAGTAGTTCTACGTTCTATCTCTAAGGTTTGTTTCCTCTTGATGTAGCCTTAAGCCGAGACTGGAGAATAACTCATTCAATGAAAGGCGTTGTTAGGCAGCCAAAAAACTACAGTCTCCTGAAATCACAACATATATTTTTTCTTCCGACCTTCATGATGCTTTCAAGTAATGAGCAGTACACCAATCAAACTTGGATGCCCTAATTTCGTTCTTCTAGGTTGAAGCATTTGTTTGCAGTAACAGTTTGAATTTTTAGGTTTCACTCTCTTTTCTCCTATATTGCAGATGCAGTTCGAACTCTAAATCAAACACAGTTTGTGCTAGCTTCTTGAAACTTGACACAATACAGTAGTTCTATTTTCTATCTCTAAGTTTTGTTTCCTCTTGATCTAGCCTAATACAGGGTCTGCGAATAACATTTATATGGAAAGGGGTTGCCAAACGTCCAAACACTAGAGTCTCCTGAAATCTCAACATATATTTTTTCATCCAATCTTCATGATACATTCACGTAATGATCAGTACACCAATCCCACTTGGATGCCCAAGTTTAGTTCTCCTAGATTGAAGCATTCGTTTCCAGGAACAGTTTGAATTTTTAGGTTTCACTCTGTTTTCTCTTATATTGACAGATGCAGTACGAACTCTAAATCAACACGGTTTGATCTAGCTTCTTGAAACTTGACACAATACAGTAGTTCTACGTTCTATCTCTTAGGTTTGTTTCCTCTTGATGTAGCCTTAAGCAGAGACTGGGGAATAACTCATTCAATGAAAGGCGTTGTTAGGCTGCCAAAAAACTACAGTCTCCTGAAATCACAACATATATTTTTTCTTCCGACCTTCATGATACTTTCAAGTAATGAGCAGTACACCTATCAAACTTGGATGCCCTAGTTTCGTTCTTCTAGGTTGAAGCATTCGTTTGCAGTAACAGTTTGAATTTTTAGGTTTCACTCTGTTTTCTCCTATATTGACAGATGCAGTTCGAACTCTAAATCAACATGGTTTGTGCTAGCTTCTTGAAACTTGACACAATACAGTAGTTCTACGTTCTATCTCTAAGGTTTGTTTCCTCTTGATGTAGTCTTAAGCAAAGACTGGTGAATAACTCATTCAATGAAAGGCGTTGTTAGGTTGGCAAAAAACTACAGTCTCCTGTAATCTCAACATATATTTTTTCTTCCGAACTTCATAATACTTTCAAGTAATGAGCAGTAAACCAATCAAACTTGGATGCCCTTGTTTCGTTCTTCTAGGTTGAAGCATTCGTTTGCAGTAACAGTTTGAATTTTTAGGTTTCACTCTGTTTTCTCCTACTATGACAGATGCAGTTCGAACTTTAAATCAACAGGGTTTGTGCTAGCTTCTTGAAACTTGACACAATACAGTAGTTCTACGTTCTATCTCTAAGGTTTGTTTCGTCTTGATGTAGCCTTAAGCAGAGACTTGAGAATAACTCCTTCAATGAAACGCGTAGTTAGGCTGCCAAAAAACTACCATCTCCTGAAATCACAACATATATTTTTTCTTCCGAACTTCATGATACTTTCAAGTAATAAGCAGTACACCAATCAAACATGGATGCCCAAGTTTCGTTCTCCTAGGTTGAAGCATTCGTTTGCAGTAACAGTTTGAATTTTTAGGTTTCACTCGGTTTTCTCCTATATTGACAGATGCAGTTCCAACTCTAAATCAAACACAGTTTGTGCTAGCTTCTTCAAACATGACACAATACAGTAGTTCTACGTTCTATCTCTAAGTTTTGTTTCCTCTTGATGTAGCCTAATGCAGGGACTGCGAATAACACTTATATGGAAAGGGGTTGCCAAACATCCAAACACTAGAGTCTCCTGAAATCTCAACATATATTTTTTCATCCAATCTTCATGATACATTCACGTAATGATCAGTACACCAATCCCACTTGGCTGCCCATGCTTAGTTCTCCTAGATTGAAACATTCGTTTCCAGGAACAGTTTGAATTTTT
>NW_027515102.1:52490-94327 GCF_048772815.1 Callospermophilus lateralis
AATATAAAAACTTCTACTGTAGACGAACGCTTCAACCAAGAAGAACAAAATTTCGTGAGCCAAGTGGGATTTGTGTACTGATCATTAGCTCCAAGTATCATCAAGATTGGGTGAAAAAATATTTGCTGGTATTTCGGAAACTGGTTATTTCTTAGAAGCTTGGCAACCCCTCTCAATGAAAGTGCTTTTCCAAAGTCTGTGCCTAGGGCTACTTGAATAGGAAACAAACCATAGAGAAAATTCGGAGAACTCCTTTATTTTGTCAAGTTTCAAAGAGCTACTACAAACCATGTTGGATTTAGAGTTCCAAATTCATCTATCTATATAGGAGAGAACAGAGAGAAACCTAAATATAAAAACTGCTACTGTAGACGAACGCTTCAACCTAGAAGAACAAAATTTGGAGAGCCAAGTGGGATTTGTGTACTGATCATTACCACCAAGTATCAACAAGATTGTGTGAAAAAATATTTGCTGGTATTTCGGAAACTCGTTATTTCTTAGAAGCTTGGCAACCCATCTCAATGAAAGTGGTTTTCCACAGTCTGTGCCTAGGGCTACTTGAAGAGGAAACAAACCATAGAGAAAAAACTGAGAACTCCTTTATTTTGTCAAGTTTCAAAGAGCTACTACAAACCATGTTGGATTTAGAGTTCCAAATTCATCTATCTATATATGAGAGAACAGAGTGAAACCTAAATATAAAAACTGCTAGTGTAGACGAACGCTTCAACCAAGAAGAACAAAATTTCGTGAGCCAAGTGGGATTTGTGTACTGATCATTAGCTCCAAGTATCATCAAGATTGGGTGAAAAAATATTTGCTGGTATTTCGGAAACTCGTTATTTCTTAGAAGCTTGGCAACCCCTCTCAATGAAAGTGCTTTTCCAAAGTCTGTGCCTAGGGCTACTTGAAGAGGAAACAAACCATAGAGAAAAATCGGAGAACTCCTTTATTTTGTCAAGTTTCAAAGAGCTACTACAAACCATGTTGGATTTAGAGTTCCAAATTCATCTATCTATATAGGACAGAACAGAGGGAAACCTAAATATAAAAACTGCTACTGTAGACGAACGCTTCAACCTAGAAGAACAAAATTTGATGAGCCAAGTGGGATTTGTGTACTGATCATTACCACCAAGTATCATCAAGATTCTGTGAAAAAATATTTGCTGGTATTTCGGAAACTCGTTATTTCTTAGAAGCTTGGCAACCCATCTCAATGAAAGTGCTTTCCACAGTCTGTGCCTAGGGCTACTTGAGGAGGAAACAAACAATAGAGACAAAACTGAGAACTCCTTTATTTTGTCAAGTTTCAAAGAGCTACTACAAACCATGTTGGATTTAGAGTTCCAAATTCATCTATCTATATAGGAGAGAACAGAGAGAAACCTAAATATAAAAACTGCTACTGTAGACGAACGCTTCAACCTAGAAGAACAAAATTTGGTGAGTTAAGTGGGATTTGTGTACTGATCATTACCACCAAGTATCAACAAGTTTGTGTGAAAAAATATTTGCTGGTATTTCGGAAACTCGTTATTTCTTAGAAGCTTGGCAACCCATCTCAATGAAAGTGCTTTCCACAGTCTGTGCCTAGGGCTACTTGAAGAGGAAACAAACCATAGAGACAAAACTGAGAACTCTTTTATTTTGTCAAGTTTCAAAGAGCTACTACAAACCATGTTGGATTTAGAGTTCCAAATTCATCTTTCTATATAGGAGAGAACAGAGGGAAACCTAAATATAAAAACTGCTACTGTAGACGAACGCTTCAACCAAGAAGAACAAAATTTGGTGATCCAAGTGGGATTTGTGTACTGATCATTAGCTCCAAGTATCATCAAGATTGGGTGAGAAAATATTTGCTGGTATTTCGGAAACTCGTTATTTCTTAGAAGCTTGGCAAACTCTCTCAATAAAAGTGCTTTTCCACAGTCTGTGCCTAGGGCTACTTGAAGAGGAAACAAACCATAGAGACAAATCTGAGACCTCCTTTCTTTTGTCAAGTTTCAAAGAGCTACTACAAACCATGTTGGATTTAGAGTTCCAAATTCATCTATCTATATAGGAGAGAACAGAGAGAAACCTAAATATAAAAACTGCTACTGTAGACGAACGCTTCAACCTAGAAGAACAAAATTTGGAGAGCCAAGTGGGATTTGTGTACTGATCATTACCACCAAGTATCAACAAGATTGTGTGAAAAAATATTTGCTGGTATTTCGGAAACTCGTTATTTCTTAGAAGCTTGGCAACCCATCTCAATGAAAGTGGTTTTCCACAGTCTGTGCCTAGGGCTACTTGAAGAGGAAACAAACCATAGAGAAAAAACTGAGAACTCCTTTATTTTGTCAAGTTTCAAAGAGCTACTACAAACCATGTTGGATTTAGAGTTCCAAATTCATCTATCTATATATGAGAGAACAGAGTGAAACCTAAATATAAAAACTTCTACTGTAGACGAACGCTTCAACCAAGAAGAACAAAATTTCGTGAGCCAAGTGGGATTTGTGTACTGATCATTAGCTCCAAGTATCATCAAGATTGGGTGAAAAAATATTTGCTGGTATTTCGGAAACTGGTTATTTCTTAGAAGCTTGGCAACCCCTCTCAATGAAAGTGCTTTTCCAAAGTCTGTGCCTAGGGCTACTTGAATAGGAAACAAACCATAGAGAAAATTCGGAGAACTCCTTTATTTTGTCAAGTTTCAAAGAGCTACTACAAACCATGTTGGATTTAGAGTTCCAAATTCATCTATCTATATAGGAGAGAACAGAGAGAAACCTAAATATAAAAACTGCTACGGTAGACGAATGCTTCAACCAAGAAGAACAAAATTTGGTGAGCCAAGTGGGATTTGTGTACTGATCATTAGCTCCAAGTATCATCAAGATTGGGTGAAAAAATATTTGCTGGTATTTCGGAAACTCGTTATTTCTTAGAAGCTTGGCAACCCCTCTCAATGAAAGTGCTTTTCCACAGTCTGTGCCTAGGGCTACTTGAAGAGGAAACAAAACATAGAGACAAATCTGAGACCTCCTTTATTTTGTCAAATTTCAAAGAGCTACTACAAACCATGTTGGATTTAGAGTTCCAAATTCATCTATCTATATAGGAGAGAACAGAGAGAAACCTAAATATAAAAACTGCTACTGTAGACGAACGCTTCAACCTAGAAGAACAAAATTTGGAGAGCCAAGTGGGATTTGTGTACTGATCATTACCACCAAGTATCAACAAGATTGTGTGAAAAAATATTTGCTGGTATTTCGGAAACTCGTTATTTCTTAGAAGCTTGGCAACCCATCTCAATGAAAGTGGTTTTCCACAGTCTGTGCCTAGGGCTACTTGAAGAGGAAACAAACCATAGAGAAAAAACTGAGAACTCCTTTATTTTGTCAAGTTTCAAAGAGCTACTACAAACCATGTTGGATTTAGAGTTCCAAATTCATCTATCTATATATGAGAGAACAGAGTGAAACCTAAATATAAAAACTGCTAGTGTAGACGAACGCTTCAACCAAGAAGAACAAAATTTCGTGAGCCAAGTGGGATTTGTGTACTGATCATTAGCTCCAAGTATCATCAAGATTGGGTGAAAAAATATTTGCTGGTATTTCGGAAACTCGTTATTTCTTAGAAGCTTGGCAACCCCTCTCAATGAAAGTGCTTTTCCAAAGTCTGTGCCTAGGGCTACTTGAAGAGGAAACAAACCATAGAGAAAAATCGGAGAACTCCTTTATTTTGTCAAGTTTCAAAGAGCTACTACAAACCATGTTGGATTTAGAGTTCCAAATTCATCTATCTATATAGGACAGAACAGAGGGAAACCTAAATATAAAAACTGCTACTGTAGACGAACGCTTCAACCTAGAAGAACAAAATTTGATGAGCCAAGTGGGATTTGTGTACTGATCATTACCACCAAGTATCATCAAGATTCTGTGAAAAAATATTTGCTGGTATTTCGGAAACTCGTTATTTCTTAGAAGCTTGGCAACCCATCTCAATGAAAGTGCTTTCCACAGTCTGTGCCTAGGGCTACTTGAGGAGGAAACAAACAATAGAGACAAAACTGAGAACTCCTTTATTTTGTCAAGTTTCAAAGAGCTACTACAAACCATGTTGGATTTAGAGTTCCAAATTCATCTTTCTATATAGGAGAGAACAAAGGGAAACCTAAATATAAATACTGCTACTGTAGACGAACGCTTCAACCAAGAAGAACAAAATTTGGTGAGCCAAGTGGGATTTGTGTACTGATCATTAGCTCCAAGTATCATCAAGATTGGGTGAAAAAATATTTGCTGGTAGTTCGGAAACTCGTTATTTCTTAGAAGCTTGGCAACCCCTCTCAATGAAAGTGCTTTTCCAAAGTCTGTGCCTAGGGCTACTTGAAGAGGAAACAAACCATAGAGAAAAATCGGAGAACTCCTTTATTTTGTCAAGTTTCAAAGAGCTACTACAAACCATGTTGGATTTAGAGTTCCAAATTCATCTATCTATATAGGAGAGAACCGAGGGAAACTTAAATATAAAAACTGCTACTGTAGACGAACGCTTCAACCTAGAAGAACAAAATTTCGTGAGCCAAGTGGGATTTGTGTACTGATCATTACCACCAAGAATCATCAAATTTGGGTGAAAAAATATTTGCTGGTATTTCGAAACTCGTTATTTCTTAGAAGCTTGGCAACCCCTCTCAATGAAAGTGCTTTCCCACAGTCTGTGCCTAGGGCTACTTGAAGAGGAAACAAACCATAGAGACAAATCTGAGACCTCCTTTATTTTGTCAAGTTTCAAAGAGCTACTACAAACCATGTTGGATTTAGAGTTCCAAATTCATCTATCTATATAGGAGAGAACAGAGAGAAACCTAAATATAAAAACTGCTACTGTAGACGAACGCTTCAACCTAGAAGAACAAAATTTGGTGAGCCAAGTGGGATTTGTATTCTGATTATTACCACCAAGTATCAACAAGATTGTGTGAAATAATGTTTGCTGGTATTTCGGAAACTCGTAATTTCTTAGAAGCTTGGCAACCCATCTCAATGAAAGTGCTTTCCACAGTCTGTGCCTAGGGCTACTTGAAGAGGAAACAAACCATAGAGACAAAACTGAGAACTCCTTCATTTTGTCAAGTTTCAAAGAGCTACTACAAACCATGTTGGATTTAGAGTTCCAAATTCATCTTTCTATATAGGAGAGAACAGAGGGAAACCTAAATATAAAAACTGCTACTGTAGGCGAACGCTTCAACCTAGAAGAACAAAATTTGGTAAGCCAAGTGGGATTTGTGTAGTGATCATTACCACCAAGTATCATCAAGATTGGGTGAAAAAATATTTGCTGGTATTTCGCAAACTCGTTATTTCTTAGAAGCTTGGCAACCCCTCTCAATGAAAGTGCTATTCCACAGTCTGTGCCTAGGGCTACTTTAAGAGGAAACAAACCATAGAGGCAAATCTGAGAATTCCTTTATTTTGTCAAGTTTCAAAGAGCTACTGCAAACGCTGTTGGATTTAGAGTTCCAAATTCATCTATCTATATAGGAGAGAACAGAGAGAAACCTAAATATAAAAACTGCTACTGTAGACGAACGCTTCAACCTAGAAGAACAAAATTTGGTGAGCCAAGTGGGATTTGTGTACTGATCATTACCACCAAGTATCAACAAGATTGTGTGAAAAAATATTTGCTGGTATTTCGGAAACTCGTTATTTCTTAGAAGCTTGGCAACCCATCTCAATGAAAGTGCTTTCCACAGTCTATGCCTAGGGCTACTTGAAGTGGAAACAAACCATAGAGAAAAATCGGAAAACTCCTTTATTTTGTCAAGTTTCAAAGAGCTACTACAAACCGTGTGGGAATTAGAGTTCCAAATTCATCTATCTATATGGGAGAGAACCGAGGGAAACTTAAATATAAAAACTGCTACTGTAGACGAACGCTTCAACCTAGAAGAACAAAATTTCGTGAGCCAAGTGGGATTTCTGTACTGATCATTACCACCAAGAATCATCAAATTTGGGTGAAAAAATATTTGCTGGTATTTCGAAACTCGTTATTTCTTAGAAGCTTGGCAACCCCTCTCAATGAAAGTGCTTTCCCACAGTCTGTGCCTACGGCTACTTGAAGAGGAAACAAACCATAGAGACAAATCTGAGACCTCCTTTATTTGTCAAGTTTCAAAGAGCTACTACAAACCATGTTGGATTTAGAGTTCCAAATTCATCTATCTATATAGGAGAGAACAGAGAGAAACCTAAATATAAAAACTGCTACTGTAGACGAACGCTTCAACCAAGAAGAACAAAATTTGGTGATCCAAGTGGGATTTGTGTACTAATCATTAGCTCCAATTATCATCAAGATTGGGTGAAAAAATATTTGCTGGTATTTCTGAAACTCGTTATTTCTTAGAAGATTGGCAACCCCTCTCAATGAAAGTGCTTTTCCAAAGTCTGTGCCTAGGGCTATTTGAAGAGGAAACAAACCATAGAGAAAAATTAGAGAACTCCTTTATTTTGTCAAGTTTCAAAGAGCTACTACAAACCATGTTGGATTTAGAGTTCCAAATTCATCTATCTATATAGGAGAGAACAGAGAGAAACCTAAATATAAAAACTGCTACTGTAGACGAACGCTTCAACCTAGAAGAACAAAATTTGGTGAGCCAAGTGGGATTTGTGTACTGATCATTACCACCAAGTATCAACAAGATTGTGTGAAAAAATATTTGCTGGTATTTCGGAAACTCGTTATTTCTTAGAAGCTTGGCAACCCATCTCAATGAAAGTGCTTTCCACAGTCTGTGCCTAGGGCTACTTGAAGAGGAAACAAACCATAGAGACAAAACTGAGAACTCTTTTATTTTGTCAAGTTTCAAAGAGCTACTACAAACCATGTTGGATTTAGAGTTCCAAATTCATCTTTCTATATAGGAGAGAACGGAGGGAAACCTAAATATAAAAACTGCTACTGTAGGCGAACGCTTCAACCAAGAAGAACAAAATTTGGTGATCCAAGTGGGATTTGTGTACTGATCATTAGCTCCAAGTATCATCAAGATTGGGTGAAAAAATATTTGCTGGTATTTCGGAAACTCGTTATTTCTTAGAAGCTTGGCAACCCCTCTCAATGAAAGTGCTTTTCCAAAGTCTGTGCCTAGGGCTACTTGAAGAGGAAACAAACCATAGAGAAAAATCGGAGAACTCCTTTATTTTGTCAAGTTTCAAAGAGCTACTACAAACCATGTTGGATTTAGAGTTCCAAATTCATCTATCTATATAGGAGAGAACAGAGAGAAACCTAAATATAAAAACTGCTACTGTAGACGAACGCTTCAACCTAGAAGAACAAAATTTGGTGAGCCAAGTGGGATTTGTGTAGTGATCATTACCACCGAGTATCATCAAGATTCGGTGAAAAAATATTTGCTGGTATTTCGGAAACTCGTTATTTCTTAGAAGCTTGGCAACCCATCTCAATGAAAGTGCTTTCCACAGTCTGTGCCTAGGGCTACTTGAAGAGGAAACAAACCATAGAGACAAAACTGAGAACTCCTTTATTTTGTCAAGTTTCAAAGAGCTACTACAAACCATGTTGGATTTAGAGTTCCAAATTCATCTTTCTATATAGGAGAGAACAGAGGGAAACTTAAATATAAAAACTGCTACTGTAGACGAATGCTTCAACCAAGAAGAACAAAATTTGGTGAGCCAAGTGGGATTTGTGTACTGATCATTAGCTCCAAGTATCATCAAGATTGGATGAAAAAATATTTGCTGGTATTTCGGAAACTCGTTATTTCTTAGAAGCTTGGCAACCCCTCTCAATGAAAGTGCTTTTCCACAGTCTGTGCCTAGGGCTACTTGAAGAGGAAACAAAACATAGAGACAAATCTGAGACCTCCTTTATTTTGTCAAGTTTCAAAGAGCTACTACAAACCATGTTGGATTTAGAGTTCCAAATTCATCTATCTATATAGGAGAGAACAGAGAGAAACCTAAATATAAAAACTGCTACTGTAGACGAACGCTTCAACCTAGAAGAACAAAATTTGGAGAGCCAAGTGGGATTTGTGTACTGATCATTACCACCAAGTATCAACAAGATTGTGTGAAAAAATATTTGCTGGTATTTCGGAAACTCGTTATTTCTTAGAAGCTTGGCAACCCATCTCAATGAAAGTGGTTTTCCACAGTATGTGCCTAGGGCTACTTGAAGAGGAAACAAACCATAGAGAAAAAACTGAGAACTCCTTTATTTTGTCAAGTTTCAAAGAGCTACTACAAACCATGTTGGATTTAGAGTTCCAAATTCATCTATCTATATATGAGAGAGCAGAGTGAAACCTAAATATAAAAACTGCTACTGTAGACGAACGCTTCAACCAAGAAGAACAAAATTTCGTGAGCCAAGTGGGATTTGTGTACTGATCATTAGCTCCAAGTATCATCAAGATTGGGTGAAAAAATATTTGCTGGTATTTCGGAAACTCGTTATTTCTTAGAAGCTTGGCAACCCCTCTCAATGAAAGTGCTTTTCCAAAGTCTTTGCCTAGGGCTACTTGAAGAGGAAACAAACCATAGAGAAAAATCGGAGAACTCCTTTATTTTGTCAAGTTTCAAAGATCTACTACAAACCATGTTGGATTTAGAGTTCCAAATTCATCTATCTATATAGGAGAGAACAGAGAGAAACCTAAATATAAAAACTGCTACTGTAGACGAACGCTTCAACCTAGAAGAACAAAATTTGGTGAGCCAAGTGGAATTTGTGTACTGATCATTACCACCAATTATCATCAAGATTCGTTGAAAAAATATTTGCTGGTATTTCGGAAACTCGTTATTTCTTAGAAGCTTGGCAACCCATCTCAATGAAAGTGCTTTCCACAGTTTGTGCCTAGGGCTACTTGAAGAGGAAACAAACCATAGAGACAAAACTGAGAACTCCTTTATTTTGTCAAGTTTCAAAGAGCTACTACAAACCATGTTGGATTTAGAGTTCCAAATTCATCTTTCTATATAGGAGAGAACAGAGAGAAACCTAAATATAAAAACTGCTACTGTAGACGAATGCTTCAACCAAGAAGAACAAAATTTGGTGAGCCAAGTGGGATTTGTGTACTGATCATTAGCTCCAAGTATCATCAAGATTGGGTGAAAAAATATTTGCTGGTATTTCGGAAACTCGTTATTTCTTAGAAGCTTGGAAACCCCTCTCAATGAAAGTGCTTTTCCAAAGTCTGTGCCTAGGGCTACTTGAAGAGGAAACAAACCATAGAGAAAAATCAGAGAACTCCTTTATTTTGTCAAGTTTCAAAGAGCTACTACAAACCATGTTGGATTTAGAGTTCCAAATTCATCTATCTATATAGGAGAGAACCGAGGGAAACTTAAATATAAAAACTGCTACTGTAGACGAACGGTTCAACTTAGAAGAAAAAAATTTCGTGAGCCAAGTGGGATTTGTGTACTGATCATTACCACCAAGAATCATCAAATATGGGTGAAAAAATATTTGCTGGTATTTCGAAACTCCTTATTTCTTAGAAGCTTGGCAACCCCTCTCAATGAAAGTGCTTTCCCACAGTCTGTGCCTACGGCTACTTGAAGAGGAAACAAACCATAGAGACAAATCTGAGACCTCCTTTTTTTGTCAAGTTTCAAAGAGCTACTGCAAACCATGTTGGATTTAGAGTTCCAAATTCATCTATCTATATAGGAGAGAACAGAGAGAAACCTAAATATAAACACTGCTACTGTAGACGAACGCTTCAACCTAGAAGAACAAAATTTGGTGAGCCAAGTGGGATTTGTATACTGATCATTACTACCAAGTATCAACAAGATTGTGTGAAATAATATTTGCTGGTATTTCGGAAACTCGTAATTTCTTAGAAGCTTGGCAACCCATCTCAATGAAAGTGCTTTCCACAGTCTGTGCCTAGGGCTACTTGAGGAGGAAACAAACAATAGAGACAAAACTGAGAACTCCTTTATTTTGTCAAGTTTCAAAGAGCTACTACAAACCATGTTGGATTTAGAGTTCCAAATTCATCTTTCTATATAGGAGAGAACAAAGGGAAACCTAAATATAAATACTGCTACTGTAGACGAACGCTTCAACCAAGAAGAACAAAATTTGGTGAGCCAAGTGGGATTTGTGTACTGATCATTAGCTCCAAGTATCATCAAGATTGGGTGAAAAAATATTTGCTGGTAGTTCGGAAACTCGTTATTTCTTAGAAGCTTGGCAACCCCTCTCAATGAAAGTGCTTTTCAAAGTCTGTGCCTAGGGCTACTTGAAGAGGAAACAAACCATAGAGAAAAATCGGAGAACTCCTTTATTTTGTCAAGTTTCAAAGAGCTACTACAAACCATGTTGGATTTAGAGTTCCAAATTCATCTATCTATATAGGAGAGAACCGAGGGAAACTTAAATATAAAAACTGCTACTGTAGACGAACGCTTCAACCTAGAAGAACAAAATTTCGTGAGCCAAGTGGGATTTGTGTACTGATCATTACCACCAAGAATCATCAAATTTGGGTGAAAAAATATTTGCTGGTATTTCGAAACTCGTTATTTCTTAGAAGCTTGGCAACCCCTCTCAATGAAAGTGCTTTCCCACAGTCTGTGCCTATGGCTACTTGAAGAGGAAACAAACCATAGAGACAAATCTGAGACCTCCTTTATTTTGTCAAGTTTCAAAGAGCTACTACAAACCATGTTGGATTTAGAGTTCCAAATTCATCTATCTATATAGGAGAGAACAGAGAGAAACCTAAATATAAAAACTGCTACTGTAGACGAACGCTTCAACCTAGAAGAACAAAATTGGTGAGCCAAGTGGGATTTGTATACTGATTATTACCACCAAGTATCAACAAGATTGTGTGAAATAATATTTGCTGGTATTTCGGAAACTCGTAATTTCTTAGAAGCTTGGCAACCCATCTCAATGAAAGTGCTTTCCACAGTCTGTGCCTAGGGCTACTTGAAGAGGAAACAAACCATAGAGACAAAACTGAGAACTCCTTCATTTTGTCAAGTTTCAAAGAGCTACTACAAACCATGTTGGATTTAGAGTTCCAAATTCATCTTTCTATATAGGAGAGAACAGAGGGAAACCTAAATATAAAAACTGCTACTGTAGACGAACGCTTCAACCTAGAAGAACAAAATTTGGTGAGCCAAGTGGGATTTGTGTAGTGATCATTAGCTCCAATTATCATCAAGATTGGGTGAAAAAATATTTGCTGGTATTTCGGAAACTCGTTATTTCTTAGAAGCTTGGCAACCCCTCTCAATGAAAGTGCTTTTCCAAAGTCTGTGCCTAGGGCTATTTGAAGAGGAAACAAACCATAGAGAAAAATTAGAGAACTCCTTTATTTTGTCAAGTTTCAAAGAGCTACTACAAACCATGTTGGATTTAGAGTTCCAAATTCATCTATCTATATAGGAGAGAACAGAGAGAAACCTAAATATAAAAACTGCTACTGTAGACGAATGCTTCAACCTAGAAGAACAAAATTTGGTGAGCCAAGTGGGATTTGTGTACTGATCATTACCACCAAGTATCAACAAGATTGTGTGAAAAAATATTTGCTGGTATTTCGGAAACTCGTTATTTCTTAGAAGCTTGGCAACCCATCTCAATGAAAGTGCTTTCCACAGTCTGTGCCTAGGGCTACTTGAAGAGGAAACAAACCATAGAGACAAAACTGAGAACTCTTTTATTTTGTCAAGTTTCAAAGAGCTACTACAAACCATGTTGGATTTAGAGTTCCAAATTCATCTTTCTATATAGGAGAGAACAGAGGGAAACCTAAATATAAAAACTGCTACTGTAGACGAACGCTTCAACCAAGAAGAACAAAATTTGGTGATCCAAGTGGGATTTGTGTACTGATCATTAGCTCCAAGTATCATCAAGATTGGGTGAAAAAATATTTGCTGGTATTTCGGAAACTCGTTATTTCTTAGAAGCTTGGCAACCCCTCTCAATGAAAGTGCTTTTCCAAAGTCTGTGCCTAGGGCTACTTGAAGGGGAAACAAAACATAGAGAAAAACTCAGAGAACTCCTTTATTTTGTCA
The DNA here is from genome assembly GCF_048772815.1 of Callospermophilus lateralis. Classification (NCBI taxonomy): domain Eukaryota; kingdom Metazoa; phylum Chordata; class Mammalia; order Rodentia; family Sciuridae; genus Callospermophilus; species Callospermophilus lateralis. Next base: position 64,604 of record NW_027515102.1, read on the forward strand.
AGTTTCAAAGAGCTACTACAAACCATGTTGGATTTAAAGTTCCAAATTCATCTATCTATATAGGAGAGAACCGAGGGAAACTTAAATATAAAAACTGCTACTGTAGACGAACGCTTCAACCTAGAAGAACAAAATTTCGTGAGCCAAGTGGGATTTGTGTACTGATCATTACCACCAAGAATCATCAAATTTGGGTGAAAAAATATTTGCTGGTATTTCGAAACTCGTTATTTCTTAGAAGCTTGGCAACGCCTCTCAATGAAAGTGCTTTCCCACAGTCTGTGCCTACGCCTACTTGAAGAGAAAACAAACCATAGAGACAAATCTGAGACCTCCTTTATTTTGTCAAGTTTCAAATAGCTACTACAAACCATATTGGATTTATAGTTCCAAATTCATCTATCTATATAGGAGAGAACAGAGAGAAACCTAAATATAAAAACTGCTACTGTAGACGAACGCTTCAACCTAGAAGAACAAAATTTGGTGAGCCAAGTGGGATTTGTATACTGATCATTACCACCAAGTATCAACAAGATTGTGTGAAATAATATTTGCTGGTATTTCGGAAACTCGTTATTTCTTAGAAGCTTGGCAACCCATCTCAATGAAAGTGCTTTCCACAGTCTGTTCCTAGGGCTACTTGAAGAGGAAACAAACCATAGAGACAAAACTGAGAACTACTTTATTTAGTCAAGTTTCAAAGAGCTACTACAAACCATGTTGGATTTAGAGTTCCAAATTCATCTTTCAATATACGAGAGAACAGAGGGAAACCTAAATATAAAAACTGCTACTGTAGACGAACGCTTCAACCAAGAAGAACAAAATTTGGTGATCCAAGTGGGATTTGTGTACTGATCATTAGCTCCAAGTATCATCAAGATTGGGTGAAAAAATATTTGCTGGTATTTCGGAAACTCGTTATTTCTTAGAAGCTTGGCAACCCCTCTCAATGAAAGTGCTTTTCCAAAGTCTGTGCCTAGGGCTACTTGAAGATGAAACAAACCATAGAGAAAAATCAGAGAACTCCTTTATTTTGTCAAGTTTCAAAGAGCTACTACAAACCATGTTGGATTTAGAGTTCCAAATTCATCTATCTATATAGGAGAGAACAGAGGGAAACTTGATTATAAAAACTGCTACTGTAGAGGAACGCTTCAACCTAGAAGAACAAAATTTGGTAAGCCAAGTGGGATTTGTGTACTGATCATTACCACCAAGTATCATCAAGATTGGGTGAAAAAATATTTGCTGGTGTTTCGGAAACTCATTATTTCTTAGAAGCTTGGCAACCCCTCTTAATGAAAGTGCTTTTCCACAGTCTTTGCTTAGGGCTACATGAAGAGGAAACAAACCATAGAGACAAATCTGAGAACTCCTTTATTTTGTCAAGTTTCAAAGAGCTACTACAAACCATGTTGGATTTAGAGTTCCAAATTCATCTATCTATATAGGAGAGAACAGAGGGAAACCTAAATATAAAAACTGCTACTGTACACGAACGCTTCAACCTAGAAGAACTAAATTTGGTGAGCCAAGTGGGATTTGTGTACTGATAATTACAACCAAGTATAAATAAGATTGTGTGAAAAAAATATTTGCTGGTATTTCGGAAACGCGTTATTTCTTAGAAGCTTGGCAACCCCTCTCAATGAAAGTGCTTTCCACAGTCTGTGCCTAGGGCTACTTGAAGAGGAAACAAACCATAGAGACAAAACTGAGAACTCCTTTATTTTGTCAAGTTTCAAAGAGCTACTACAAACCATGTTGGATTTAGAGTTCCAAATTCATCTATCTATATATGAGAGAACAGAGGGAAACCTAAATATAAAAACTGCTACTGTAGACGAACGCTTCAACCTAGAAGAACAAAATTTGGTGAGCCAAGTGGGATTTGTGTACTGATCATTACCACCAAGTATCATCAAGATTGGGTGAAAAAATATTTGCTGGTATTTCGGAAACTCGTTATTTCTTAGAAGCTTGGCAACCCCTCTCAATGAAAGTGCTTTTCCACAGTCTGTGCCTAGGGCTACTTGAAGAGGAAACAAACCATAGAGACAAATCTGAGAACTCCTTTATTTTGTCAAGTTTCAAAGAGCTACTACAAACCATGTTGGATTTAGAGTTCCAAATTCATCTATCTATATAGGAGAGAACAGAGAGAAACCTAAATATAAAAACTGCTACTGTAGACGAACGCTTCAACCTAGAAGAACAAAATTTGGTGAGCCAAGTGGGATTTGTGTACTGATCATTACCACCAAGTATCAACAAGATTGTGTGAAAAAATATTTGCTGGTATTTCGGAAACTCGTTATTTCTTAGAAGCTTGGCAACCCCTCTCAATGAAAGTGCTTTTCCACAGTCTGTGCCTAGGGCTACTTTAAGAGGAAACAAACCATAGAGACAAAACTGAGAACTCCTTTATTTTGTCAAGTTTCAAAGAGCTACTACAAACCATGTTGGATTTAGAGTTCCAAATTCATCTATCTATATAGGAGAGAACAGAGGGAAACCTAAATATAAAAACTGCTACTGTAGACGAACGCTTCAACCTAGAAGAACAAAATTTGGTGATCCAAGTGGGATTTGTGTACTGATCATTACCACCAAGTATCATCAAATTGGGTGAAAAAATATTTGCTGGTATTTCGGAAACTCGTTATTTCTTAGAAGCTTGGCAACCCCTCTCAATGAAAGTGCTTTTCCACAGTCTGTGCCTAGGGCTACTTGAAGAGGAAACAAACCATAGAGACAAATCTGAGACCTCCTTTATTTTGTCAAGTTTCAAAGAGCTACTACAAACCATGTTGGATTTAGAGTTCCAAATTCATCTATCTATATAGGAGAGAACAGAGGGAAACCTAAATATAAAAACTGCTACTGTAGACGAACGCTTCAACCTAGAAGAACAAAATTTGGTGAGCCAAGTGGGATTTGTGTACTGATCATTACCACCAAGTATCATCAAGATTGGGTGAAAAAATATTTGCTGGTATTTCGGAAACTCGTTATTTCTTAGAAGCTTGGCAACCCCTCTCAATGAAAGTGCTTTTCCACAGTCTGTGCCTAGGGCTACTTGAAGAGGAAACAAACCATAGAGACAAATCTGAGACCTCCTTTATTTTGTCAAGTTTCAAAGAGCTACTACAAACCATGTTGGATTTAGAGTTCCAAATTCATCTATCTATATAGGAGAGAACAGAGAGAAACCTAAATATAAAAACTGCTATTGTAGACGAACGCTTCAACCTAGAAGAACAAAATTTGGTGAGCCAAGTGGGATTTGTGTACTGATCATTACCACCAAGTATCAACAAGATTGTGTGAAAAAATATTTGCTGGTATTTCGGAAACTCGTTATTTCTAGGAAGCTTGGCAACCCCTTTCAATGAAAGTGCTTTTCCCGAGTCTCTGCCTAGGGCTACTTATAGAGGAAACAAACCATAGAGACAAAACTGAGAATTCCTTTATTTTGTCAAGTTTCAAAGAGCTACTACAAACCATGTTGGATTTAGAGTTCCAAATTCATCTATCTATATATGAGAGAACAGAGTGAAACCTAAATATAAAAACTGCTACTGTAGACGAACGCTTCAACCTAGAAGAACAAAATTTGGTGAGCCAAGTGGGATTTGTGTACTGATCATGACCACCAAGTATCATCAAGATTGTGTGAAAAAATATTTGCTGGTATTTCGGAAACTCGTTATTTCTTAGAAGCTTGGGAACCCCTCTCAATGAAATTGCTTTTCCACACTCTGTGCCTAGGGCTACTTGATGAGAAACAAACAATAGAGACAAATCTGAGAACTCCTTTATTTTGTCAAGTTTCAAAGAGCTACTGCAAACCATGTTGGATTTAGAGTTCCAAATTCATCTATCTATATAGGAGAGAACAGAGAGAAATCTAAATATAAAAACTGCTACTGTAGACGAACGCTTCAACCTAGAAGACCAAAATTTGGTGAGCCAAGTGGGATTTGTGTACTGATCATTACCACAAAGTATCATCAAGATTGGGTGAAAAAATATTTGCTGGTATTTCGGAAACTCGTTATTTCTTAGAAGCTTGTGTACCCCTCTCAATGAAAGTGCTTTTCCACAGTCTGTGCCTGGGGCTACTTGAAGAGGAAACAAACCATAGCGACAAAACTGAGAACTCCTTTATTTTGTCAAGTTTCAAAGAGCTACTACAAACCATGTTGGATTTAGAGTTCCAAATTGATCTTTCTATATAGGAGAGAACAGAGGGAAGCCTAAATATAAAAACTGCTACTGTAGACGAACGCTTCAACCTAGAGGAACAAAATTTGGTGAGCCAAGTGGGATTTGTATACTGATCATTACCACCAAGTATCAAAAAGATTGTGTGAAAAAATATTTGCTGGTATTTCGGAAACTCGTTATTTCTTAGAAGCTTGGCAACCCCTCTTAATGAAAGTGCTTTCCACAGTCTGTGCCTAGGGCTACTTTAAGAGGAAACAAACCATAGAGACAAAACTGAGAACTCCTTTATTTTTTCAAGTTTCAAAGAGCTACTATAAACCATGTTGGATTTCCAGTTCCAAATTCATCTATCTATATAGGACAGAACAGAGGGAAACCTAAATATAAAAACTGCTACTGTAGACGAACGCTTCAACCTAGAAGAACAAAATTTGGTGAGCCAAGTGGGATTTGTGAACTGATCATTAGCAACAAGTATCATCAAGATTGTGTGAAAAAATATTCGCTGGTATTTCGGAAACTCGTTATTTCTAAGATGCTTACCCCTCTCAATGAAAGTGCTTTTCCACAGTCTGTGCCTAGGGCTACTTGATGAGGAAACAAACCATAGAGACAAATCTGAGAACTCCTTTATTTTGTCAAGTTTCAAAGAGCTACTGCAAACCATGTTGGAATTAGAGTTCCAAATTCATCTATCTATATAGGAGGGAACAGAGAGAAATCTAAATATAAAAACTGCTACTGTAGACGAACGCTTCAACCTAGAAGACCAAAATTTGGTGAGCCAAGTGGGATTTGTGTACTGATCATTACCACCAAGTATCATCAAGATTGGGTGAAAAAATATTTGCTGGTATTTCGGAAACTCGTTATTTCTTAGAAGCTTGGGTACCCCTCTCAATGAAATTGCTTTTCCACAGTCTGTGCCTGGGGCTACTTGAAGAGGAAACAAACCATAGAGACAAATCTGAGAACTAATTATTTTGTCAAGTTTCAAAGAGCTACTACAAACCATGTCGGATTTAGTGTTCCAAATTAATCTATCTATATAGGAGAGAACAGAGAGAAACCTAAATACAAAAACTGCTACTGTAGACGAACGCTTCAACCTAGAAGACCAAAATTTGGTGAGCCAAGTGGGATTTGTATACTGATCATTACCACCAAGTATCAACAAGATTGTGTGAAAAAATATTTGCTGGTATTTCGGAAACTCGTTATTTCTTAGAAGCTTGGCAACCCATCTCAATGAAAGTGCTCTCCACAGTCTGTGCCTAGGGCTTCTTTAAGAGGAAACAAACCATAGAGACAAAACTGAGAACTCCTTTATTTTGTCAAGTTTCAAAGAGCTACTACAAACCATGTTGGATTTAGAGTTCCAAATTCATCTATCTATATAGGAGAGAACAGAGGGAAACCTAAATATAAAAACTGCTACTGTAGACGAACGCTTCAACCTAGAAGAACAAAATTTGGTGAGCCAAGTGGGATTTGTGTACTGATCATTACCACCAAGTATCAACAAGATTGTGTGAAAAAATATTTGCTGGTATTTCGGAAACTCGTTATTTCTTGGAAGCTTGGCAACCCCTTTCAATGAAAGTGCTTTTCCCGAGTCTCTGCCTAGGGCTACTTAAAGAGGAAACAAACCATAGAGACAAAACTGAGAATTCCTTAATTTTGTCAAGTTTCAAAGAGCTACTACAAACCATGTTGGATTTAGAGTTCCAAATTCATCTATCTATATATGAGAGAACAGAGTGAAACCTAAATATAAAAACTGCTACTGTAGACGAACGCTTCAACCTAGAAGAACAAAATTTGGTGAGCCAAGTGGGATTTGTGTACTGATCATTACCACCAAGTATCATCAAGATTGGGTGAAAAAAATATTTGCTGGTATTTCGGAAACTCGTTATTTCTTAGAAGCTTGGCAACCCCTCTCAATGAAAGTGCTTTCCACAGTCTGTACCTGGGGCTACTTGAAGAGGAAACAAACCATAGCTACAAAACTGAGAACTCCTTTATTTTGTCAAGTTTCAAAGAGCTACTACAAACCATGTTGGATTTAGAGTTCCAAATTCATCTTTCTATATAGGAGAGAACAGAGGGAAACCTAAATATAAAAACTGCTACTGTAGATGAACGCTTCAACCTAGAAGAACAAAATTTGGTGAGCAAAGTGGGATTTGTGTACTGATCATGACCACCAAGTATCATCAAGATTGTGTGAAAAAATATTTGCTGGTATTTCGGAAACTCGTTATTTCTTAGAAGCTTGGGAACCCCTCTCAATGAAAGTGCTTTTCCACACTCTGTGCCTAGGGCTACTTGATGAGAAACAAACCATAGAGACAAATCTGAGAACTCCTTTATTTTGTCAAGTTTCAAAGAGCTACTGCAAACCATGTTGGATTTAGAGTTCCAAATTCATCTATCTATATAGGAGAGAACAGAGAGAAATCTAAATATAAAAACTGCTACTGTAGACGAACGCTTCAACCTAGAAGACCAAAATTTGGTGAGCCAAGTGGGATTTGTGTACTGATCATTAGCAACAAGTATCATCAAGATTGGGTGAAAAAATATTCGCTGGTATTTCGGAAACTCGTTATTTCTTAGAAGCTTGGCAATCCCTCTCAATGAAAGTGCTTTTCCACAGTCTGTGCCTAGGGCTACTTGAAGAGGAAACAAACCATAGAGACAAATCTGAGAACTATTTATTTTGTCACGTTTCAAAGAGCTACTACAAACCATGTCGGATTTAGTGTTCCAAATTAATCTATCTATATAGAAGAGAACAGAGAGAAACCTAAATATAAAAACTGCTACTTTAGATGAACGCTTCAACATAGAAGACCAAAATTTGGTGAGCCAAGTGGGATTTGTATACTGATCATTACCACCAAGTATCAACAAGATTGTGTGAAAAAATATTTGCTGGTATTTCGGAAACTCGTTATTTCTTAGAAGCTTGGCAACCCCTCTTAATGAAAGTGCTTTTCCACAGTCTGTGCCTAGGGCTACTTTAAGAGGAAACAAACCATAGAGACAAAACTGAGAACTCCTTTATTTTGTCAAGTTTCAAAGAGCTACTACAAACCATGTTGGATTTGGAGTTCCAAATTCATCTATCTATATAGGAGAGAACAGAGGGAAACCTAAATATAAAAACTGCTACTGTAGAAGAACAATTCAAACTATAAGAACAAAATTTGGTGAGCCAAGTGGGATTTGTGTACTGATCATTACCACCACGTATCATCAAGATTGGGTGAAAAAATATTTGTTGGTATTTCGGAAACTCGTTATTTCTTAGAAGCTTGGCAACCCCTCTCAATGAAAGTGCTTTTCCACAGTCTGTGCCTAGGGCTACTTGAAGAGGAAACAAACCATAGAGACAAATCTGAGACCTCTTTTATTTTGTCAAGTTTCAAAGAGCTACTACAAACCATGTTGGATTTAGAGTTCCAAATTCATCTATCTATATAGGAGAGAACAGAGAGAAACCTTAATATAAAAACTGCTACTGTAGACGAATGCTTCAACCTAGAAGAACAAAATTTGGTGAGCCAAGTGTTATTTTTGTACTGATCATTACCACCAAGTATCATCAAGATTGGGTGAAAAAATATTTGCTGGTATTTCGGAAAGTCTTTATTTCTTAGAAGATTGGGAACCCCTCTCAATGAAAGTGCTTTTCCACAGTCTGTGCCTGGGCCTACTTGAATAGGAAACAAACCATAGCGACAAAACTGAGAACTCCTTTATTTTATCAAGTTTCAAAGAGCTACTACAAACCATGTTGGATTTAGAGTTCCAAATTCATCTTTCTATATAGGAGAGAACAGAGGGAAACCTAAATATAAAAACTGCTACTGTAGACGAACGCTTCAACCTAGAAGAACAAAATTTGGTGAGCCAAGTGGGATTTGTGTACTGATCATTAGCAACAAGTATCATCAAGATTGTGTGAAAAAATATTCGCTGGTATTTCGGAAACTCGTTATTTCTAAGAAGCTTGGCAACCCCTCTCAATGAAAGTCCTTTTCCACAGTCTGTGCCTAGGGCTACTTGAAGAGGAAACAAACCATAGAGACAAATCTGAGAATTCCTTTATTTTGTCAAGTTTCAAAGAGCTACTACAAACCATGTTGGATTTAGAGTTCCAAATTCATCTATCTATATAGGAGAGAACAGAGGGAAACTTGATTATAAAAACTGCTATTGTAGACGAACGCTTCAACCTAGAAGAACAAAATTTGGTGAGCCAAGTGGGATTTGTGTACTGATCATTACCACCAAGTATCAACAAGATTGTGTGAAAAAATATTTGCTGGTATTTCGGAAACTCGTTATTTCTTAGAAGCTTGGCAACCCATCTCAATGAAAGTGCTCTCCACAGTCTGTGCTAGGGCTTCTTTAAGAGGAAACAAACCATAGAGACAAAACTGAGAACTCCTTTATTTTGTCAAGTTTCAAAGAGCTACTACAAACCATGTTGGATTTAGAGTTCCAAATTCATCTATCTATATAGGAGAGAACAGAGAGAAACCTAAATATAAAAACTGCTACTGTAGACGAACGCTTCAACCTAGAAGAACAAAATTTGGTGAGCCAAGTGGGATTTGTGTACTGATAATTACCACCAAGTATCATCAAGATTGGGTGAAAAAATATTTGCTGGTATTTCGGAAACTCGTTATTTCTTAGAAGCTTGGCAACCCCTCTCAATGAAAGTGCTTTTCCACAGTCTGTGCCTAGGGCTACTTGAAGAGGAAACAAACCATAGAGACAAATCTGAGACCTCTAATTATTTTGTCAAGTTTCAAAGAGCTACTACAAACCATGTTGGATTTAGAGTTCCAAATTCATCTATCTATATAGGAGGGAACAGAGAGAAACCTTAATATAAAAACTGCTATTGTAGACGAACGCTTCGACCTGGAAGAACAAAATTTGCTGAGCCAAGTGGGATTTGTGTACTGATCATTACCACCAAGTATCAACAAGATTGTGTGAAAAAATATTTGCTGGTATTTCGGAAACTCGTTATTTCTAGGAAGCTTGGCAACCCCTTTCAATGAAAGTGCTTTTCCCGAGTCTCTGCCTAGGGCTACTTAAAGAGGAAACAAACCATAGAGACAAAACTGAGAATTCCTTTATTTTGTCAAGTTTCAAAGAGCTACTACAAACCATGTTGGATTTAGAGTTCCAAATTCATCTATCTATATATGAGAGAACAGAGTGAAACCTAAATATAAAAACTGCTACTGTAGACGAACGCTTCAACCTAGAAGAACAAAATTTGGTGACCCAAGTGGGATTTGTGTACTGATCATTACCACCAAGTATCATCAAGATTTTGTGAAAAAATATTTGCTGGTATTTCGGAAACTCGTTATTTCTTAGAAGCTTGGCAACCCCTCTCAATGAAAGTGCTTTCCACAGTCTGTCCCTGGGGCTTCTTGAAGAGGAAACAAACCATAGATAGAAAACTGAGAACTCCTTTATTTTGTCAAGTTTCAAAGAGCTACTACAAACCATGTTGGATTTAGAGTTCCAAATTCATCTTTCTATATAGAAGAGAACAGAGGGAACCCTAAATATAAAAACTGCTACTGTAGATGAACGCTTCAACCTAGAAGAACAAAATTTGGTGAGCCAAGTGGGATTTGTGTACTGATCATGACCACCAAGTTTCATCAAGATTGGGTGAAAAAATATTTGCTGGTATTTCGGAAACTCGTTATTTCTTAGAAGCTTGGGAACCCCTCTCAATGAAAGTGCTTTTCCACAGTCTGAGCCTAGGGCTACTTGAAGAGGAAACAAACCATAGAGACAAATCTGAGAACTATTTATTTTGTCAAGTTTCAAAGAGCTACTACAAACCATGTTGGATTTAGTGTTCCAAATTAATCTATCTATATAGGAGAGAACAGAGAGAAACCTAAATATAAAAACTGCTACTGTAGATGAACGCTTCAACATAGAAGACCAAAATTTGGTGAGCCAAGTGGGATTTGTATACTGATCATTACCACCAAGTATCAACAAGATTGTGTGAAAAAATATTTGCTGGTATTTCGGAAACTCGTTATTTCTTAGTAGCTTGGCAACCATTCTTAATGAAAGTGCTTTTCCACAGTCTGTGCCTAGGGCTTCTTGAAGAGGAAACAAACCATAGTGACAAATTTTAGAACTCCTTTATTTTGTCAAGTTTCAAAGAGCTACTACAAACCATGTTGGATTTAGAGTTCCAAATTCATCTATCTATATAGGAGAGACAGAGAGAAACCTAAATATAAAAACTGCTACTGTAGACGAACGCTTCAACATAGAAACCAAAATTTGGTGAGCCAAGTGGGATTTGTATACTGATCATTACCACCAAGTATCAACAAGATTGTGTGAAAAAATATTTGCTGGTATTTCGGAAACTCGTTATTTCTTAGAAGCTTGGCAACCCATCTCAATGAAAGTGCTCTCCACAGTCTGTGCTAGGGCTTCTTTAAGAGGAAACAAACCATAGAGACAAAACTGAGAACTCCTTTATTTTGTCAAGTTTCAAAGAGCTACTACAAACCATGTTGGATTTAGAGTTCCAAATTCATCTATCTATATAGGAGAGAACAGAGAGAAACCTAAATATAAAAACTGCTACTGTAGACGAACGCTTCAACCTAGAAGAACAAAATTTGGTGAGCCAAGTGGGATTTGTGTACTGATCATTACCACCAAGTATCATCAAGATTGGGTGAAAAAATATTTGCTGGTATTTCGGAAACTCGTTATTTATTAGAAGCTTGGGAACCCCTCTCAAAGAAAGTGCTTTTCCACAGTCTGTGCCTAGGGCTACTTGAAGAGGAAACAAACCATAGAGACAAATCTGAGACTTCCTTTATTTTGTCAAGTTTCAAAGAGCTACTACAAACCATGTTGGATTTAGAGTTCCAAATTCATCTATCTATATAGGAGGGAACAGAGAGAAACGTAAATATAAAAACTGCTACTGTAGACGAACGCTTCGACCTAGAAGAACAAAATTTGGTGAGCAAAGTGGGATTTGTGTACTGATCATTACCACCTAGTATCAACAAGATTGTGTGAAAAATATTTGCTGGTATTTCGGAAACTCGTTATTTCTTGGAAGCTTGGCAACCCCTTTCAATGAAAGTGCTTTTCCCGAGTCTCTGCCTAGGGCTACTTAAAGAGGAAAGAAACCATAGAGACAAAACTGAGAATTCCTTTATTTTGTCAAGTTTCAAAGAGCTACTACAAACCATGTTGGATTTAGAGTTCCAAATTCATCTATCTATATATGAGAGAACAGAGTGAAACCTAAATATAAAAACTGCTACTGTAGACGAACGCTTCAAACTAGAAGAACAAAATTTGGTGAGCCAAGTGGGATTTGTGTACTGATCATGACCACCAAGTATCATCAAGATTGGGTGAAAAAATATTTGCTGGTATTTCGGAAACTCGTTATTTCTTAGAAGCTTGGCAACCCCTCTCAATAAAGTGCTTTCCACAGTCTGTCCCTGGGGCTTCTTGAAGAGGAAACAAACCATAGCTACAAAACTGAGAACTCCTTTATTTTGTCAAAGTTTCAAAGAGCTACTACAAACCATGTTGGATTTAGAGTTCCAAATTCATCTTTCTATATAGAAGAGAACAGAGGGAACCCTAAATATAAAAACTGCTACTGTAGATGAACGCTTCAACCTAGAAGAACAAAATTTGGTGAGCCAAGTGGGATTTGTGTACTGATCATGACCACCAATTATCATCAAGATTGGGTGAAAAAATATTTGCTGGTATTTCGGAAACTCGTTATTTCTTAGAAGCTTGGGAACCCCTCTCAATGAAAGTGCTTTTCCACAGTCTGTGCCTAGGGCTACTTAATGAGGAAACAAACCATAGAGACAAATCTGAGAACTCCTTTATTTTGTCAAGTTTCAAAGAGCTACTGCAAACCATGTTGGATTTAGAGTTCCAAATTCATCTATCTATATAGGAGGGAACAGAGAGAAATCTAAATATAAAAACTGCTACTGTAGACGAACGCTTCAACCTAGAAGACCAAAATTTGGTGAGCCAAGTGGGATTTGTGTACTGATCATTACCACCAAGTATCATCAAGATTGGGTGAAAAAATATTTGCTGGTATTTCGGAAACTCGTTATTTCTTAGAAGCTTGGTTACCCCTCTCAATGAAATTGCTTTTCCACAGTCTGTGCCTGGGGCTTCTTGAAGAGGAAACAAACCATAGAGACAAATCTGAGAACTAATTATTTTATCAAGTTTCAAAGAGCTACTACAAACCATGTTGGATTTAGTGTTCCAAATTAATCTATCTATATAGGAGAGAACAGAGAGAAACCTAAATATAAAAACTGCTACTGTAGATGAACGCTTCAACATAGAAGACCAAAATTTGGTGAGCCAAGTGGGATTTGTATACTGATCATTACCACCAAGTATCAACAAGATTGTGTGAAAAAATATTTGCTGGTATTTCGGAAACTCGTTATTTCTTAGAAGCTTGGCAACCCCTCTTAATGAAAGTGCTTTTCCACAGTCTGTGCCTAGGGCTACTTTAAGAGGAAACAAACCATAGAGACAAAACTGAGAACTCCTTTATTTTTTCAAGTTTCAAAGAGCTACTACAAACCATGTTGGATTTGGAGTTCCAAATTCATCTATCTATATAGGAGAGAACAGAGGGATACCTAAATATAAAACTGCTACTGTAGAAGAACAATTCAACCTAGAAGAACAAAATTTGGTGAGCCAAGTGGGATTTGTGTACTGATCATTACCACCACGTATCATCAAGATTGGGTGAAAAAATATTTGTTGGTATTTCGGAAACTCGTTATTTCTTAGAAGCTTGGCAACCCCTCTCAATGAAAGTGCTTTTCCACAGTCTGTGCCTAGGGCTACTTGAAGAGGGAACAAACCATAGAGACAAATCTGAGACCTCTTTTATTTTGTCAAGTTTCAAAGAGCTACTACAAACCATGTTGGATCTAGAGTTCCAAATTCATCTATCTATATAGGAGAGAACAGAGAGAAACCTAAATATAAAAACTGCTACTGTAGACGAACGCTTCAACCTAGAAGAACAAAATTTGGTGAGCCAAGTGGGATTTTTGTACTGATCATTACCACCAAGTATCATCAAGATTGGGTGAAAAAATATTTGCTGGTATTTCGGAAACTCGTTATTTCTTAGAAGATTGGGAACCCCTCTCAATGAAAGTGCTTTTCCACAGTCTGTGCCTGGGGCTACTTGAATAGGAAACAAACCATAGCGACAAAACCGAAAACTCCTTTATTTTATCAAGTTTCAAAGAGCTACTACAAACCATGTTGGATTTAGATTTCCAAATTCATCTTTCTATATAGGAGAGAACAGAGGGAAACCTAAATATAAAAACTGCTACTGTAGACGAACGCTTCAACCTAGAAGAACAAAATTTGGTGAGCCAAGTGGGATTTGTGTACTGATCATTAGCAACAAGTATCATCAAGATTGGGTGAAAAAATATTCGCTGGTATTTCGGAAACTCGTTATTTCTTAGAAGCTTGGCAACCCCTCTCAATGAAAGTCCTTTTCCACAGTCTGTGCCTAGGGCTACTTGAAGAGGAAACAAACCATAGAGACAAATCTGAGAATTCCTTTATTTTGTCAAGTTTCAAAGAGCTACTACAAACCATGTTGGATTTAGAGTTCCAAATTCATCTATCTATAAGGAGAGAACAGAGGGAAACTTGATTATAAAAACTGCTACTGTAGAGAAACGCTTCAACCTAGAAGAACAAAATTTGGTAAGCCAAGTGGGATTTGTGTACTGATCATTACCGCAAAGTATCATCAAGATTGGGTGAAAAAATATTTGCTGGTGTTTCGGAAACTCATTATTTCTTAGAAGCTTGGCAACCCCTCTTAATGAAAGTGCTTTTCCACAGTCTTTGCTTAGGGCTACATGAAGAGGAAACAAACCATAGAGACAAATCTGAGAACTCCTTTATTTTGTCAAGTTTCAAAGAGCTACTACAAACCATGTTGGATTTAGAGTTCCAAATTCATCTATCTATATAGGAGAGAACAGAGGGAAACCTAAATATAAAAACTGCTACTGTACACGAACGCTTCAACCTAGAAGAACTAAATTTGTTGAGCCAAGTGGGATTTGTGTACTGATAATTACAACCAAGTATCAATAAGATTGTGTGAAAAAAATATTTGCTGGTATTTCGGAAACGCGTTATTTCTTAGAAGCTTGGCAACCCCTCTCAATGAAAGTGCTTTCCACAGTCTGTGCCTAGGGCTACTTGAAGAGGAAACAATCCATAGAGACAAAACTGAGAACTCGTTTATTTTTTCAAGTTTCAAAGAGCTACTACAAACCATGTTGGATTTAGAGTTCCAAATTCATCTATCTATATATGAGAGAACAGAGTGAAACCTAAATATAAAAACTGCTACTGTAGATGAACCCTTCAACCTAGAAGAACAAAATTTGGTGAGCCAAGTGGGATTTGTGTACTGATCATGACCACCAAGTATCATCAAGATTGGGTGAAAAAATATTTGCTGGTATTTCGGAAACTCGTTATTTCTTAGAAGCTTGGGAACCCCTCTCAATGAAAGTGCTTTTCCACAGTCTGTGCCTAGGGCTACTTGAAGAGGAAACAAACCATAGAGACAAATCTGAGAACTAATTATTTTGTCAAGTTTCAAAGAGCTACTACAAACCATGTTGGATTTAGTGTTCCAAATTAATCTATCTATATAGGAGAGAACAGAGAGAAACCTAAATACAAAAACTGCTACTGTAGACGAACGCTTCAACCTAGAAGACCAAAATTTGGTGAGCCAAGTGGGATTTGTATACTGATCATTACCACCAAGTATCAACAAGATTGTGTGAAAAAATATTTGCTGGTATTTCGGAAACTCGTTATTTCTTAGAAGCTTGGCAACCCATCTCAATGAAAGTGCTCTCCACAGTCTGTGCCTAGGGCTTCTTTAAGAGGAAACAAACCATAGAGACAAAACTGAGAACTCCTTTATTTTGTCAAGTTTCAAAGAGCTACTACAAACCATGTTGGATTTAGAGTTCAAATTCATCTATCTATATAGGAGAGAACAGAGGGAAACCTAAATATAAAAACTGCTACTGTAGACGAACGCTTCAACCTAGAAGAACAAAATTTGGTGAGCCAAGTGGGATTTGTGTACTGATCATTACCACCAAGTATCAACAAGATTGTGTGAAAAAATATTTGCTGGTATTTCGGAAACTCGTTATTTCTTGGAAGCTTGGCAACCCCTTTCAATGAAAGTGCTTTTCCCGAGTCTCTGCCTAGGGCTACTTAAAGAGGAAACAAACCATAGAGACAAAACTGAGAATTCCTTTATTTTGTCAAGTTTCAAAGAGCTACTACAAACCATGTTGGATTTAGAGTTCCAAATTCATCTATCTATATATGAGAGAACAGAGTGAACCTAAATATAAAAACTGCTACTGTAGACGAACGCTTCAACCTAGAAGAACAAAATTTGGTGAGCCAAGTGGGATTTGTGTACTGATCATTACCACCAAGTATCATCAAGATTGGGTGAAAAAAATATTTGCTGGTATTTCGGAAACTCGTTATTTCTTAGAAGCTTGGCAACCCCTCTCAATGAAGTGCTTTCCACAGTCTGTACCTGGGGCTACTTGAAGAGGAAACAAACCATAGCTACAAAACTGAGAACTCCTTTATTTTGTCAAGTTTCAAAGAGCTACTACAAACCATGTTGGATTTAGAGTTCCAAATTCATCTTTCTATATAGGAGAGAACAGAGGGAAACCTAAATATAAAAACTGCTAGTGTAGATGAACGCTTCAACCTAGAAGAACAAAATTTGGTGAGCCAAGTGGGATTTGTGTACTGATCATGACCACCAAGTATCATCAAGATTGTGTGAAAAAATATTTGCTGGTATTTCGGAAACTCGTTATTTCTTAGAAGCTTGGGAACCCCTCTCAATGAAAGTGCTTTTCCACACTCTGTGCCTAGGGCTACTTGATGAGAAACAAACCATAGAGACAAATCTGAGAACTCCTTTATTTTGTCAAGTTTCAAAGAGCTACTGCAAACCATGTTGGATTTAGAGTTCCAAATTCATCTATCTATATAGGAGAGAACAGAGAGAAATCTAAATATAAAAACTGCTACTGTAGACGAACGCTTCAACCTAGAAGACCAAAATTTGGTGAGCCAAGTGGGATTTGTGTACTGATCATTAGCAACAAGTATCATCAAGATTGGGTGAAAAAATATTCGCTGGTATTTCGGAAACTCGTTATTTCTTAGAAGCTTGGCAATCCCTCTCAATGAAAGTGCTTTTCCACAGTCTGTGCCTAGGGCTACTTGAAGAGGAAACAAACCATAGAGACAAATCTGAGAACTATTTATTTTGTCACGTTTCAAAGAGCTACTACAAACCATGTCGGATTTAGTGTTCCAAATTAAACTATCTATATAGGAAAGAACAGAGAGAAACCTAAATATAAAAACTGCTACTGTAGATGAACGCTTCAACATAGAAGACCAAAATTTGGTGAGCCAAGTGGGATTTGTATACTGATCATTACCACCAAGTATCAACAAGATTGTGTGAAAAAATATTTGCTGGTATTTCGGAAACTCGTTATTTCTTAGAAGCTTGGCAACCCCTCTTAATGAAAGTGCTTTTCCACAGTCTGTGCCTAGGGCTACTTTAAGAGGAAACAAACCATAGAGACAAAACTGAGAACTCCTTTATTTTGTCAAGTTTCAAGAGCTACTACAAACCATGTTGGATTTGGAGTTCCAAATTCATCTATCTCTATAGGAGAGAACAGAGGGAAACCTAAATATAAAAACTGCTACTGTAGAAGAACAATTCAAACTATAAGAACAAAATTTGGTGAGCCAAGTGGGATTTGTCTACTGATCATTACCACCACGTATCATCAAGATTGGGTGAAAAAATATTTGTTGGTATTTCGGAAACTCATTATTTCTTAGAAGCTTGGCAAACCCCTCTCAATGAAAGTGCTTTTCCACAGTCTGTGCCTAGGGCTACTTGAAGAGGGAACAAACCATAGAGACAAATCTGAGACCTCTTTTATTTTGTCAAGTTTCAAAGAGCTACTACAAACCATGTTGGATTTAGAGTTCCAAATTCATCTATCTATATAGGAGAGAACAGAGAGAAACCTTAATATAAAAACTGCTACTGTAGACGAATGCTTCAACCTAGAAGAACAAAATTTGGTGAGCCAAGTGTTATTTTTGTACTGATCATTACCACCAAGTATCATCAAGATTGGGTGAAAAAATATTTGCTGGTATTTCGGAAAGTCTTTATTTCTTAGAAGATTGGGAACCCCTCTCAATGAAAGTGCTTTTCCACAGTCTGTGCCTGGGCCTACTTGAATAGGAAACAAACCATAGCGACAAAACTGAGAACTCCTTTATTTTATCAAGTTTCAAAGAGCTACTACAAACCATGTTGGATTTAGAGTTCCAAATTCATCTTTCTATATAGGAGAGAACAGAGGGAAACCTAAATATAAAAACTGCTACTGTAGACGAACGCTTCAACCTAGAAGAACAAAATTTGGTGAGCCAAGTGGGATTTGTGTACTGATCATTAGCAACAAGTATCATCAAGATTGTGTGAAAAAATATTCGCTGGTATTTCGGAAACTCGTTATTTCTAAGAAGCTTGGCAACCCCTCTCAATGAAAGTCCTTTTCCACAGTCTGTGCCTAGGGCTACTTGAAGAGGAAACAAACCATAGAGACAAATCTGAGAATTCCTTTATTTTGTCAAGTTTCAAAGAGCTACTACAAACCATGTTGGATTTAGAGTTCCAAATTCATCTATCTATATAGGAGAGAACAGAGGGAAACTTGATTATAAAAACTGCTATTGTAGACGAACGCTTCAACCTAGAAGAACAAAATTTGGTGAGCCCAGTGGGATTTGTGTACTGATCATTACCACCAAGTATCAACAAGATTGTGTGAAAAAATATTTGCTGGTATTTCGGAAACTCGTTATTTCTTAGAAGCTTGGCAACCCATCACAATGAAAGTGCTCTCCACAGTCTGTGCTAGGGCTTCTTTAAGAGGAAACAAACCATAGAGACAAAACTGAGAACTCCTTTATTTTGTCAAGTTTCAAAGAGCTACTACAAACCATGTTGGATTTAGAGTTCCAAATTCATCTATCTATATAGGAGAGAACAGAGAGAAACCTAAATATAAAAACTGCTACTGTAGACGAACGCTTCAACCTAGAAGAACAAAATTTGGTGAGCCAAGTGGGATTTGTGTACTGATAATTACCACCAAGTATCATCAAGATTGGGTGAAAAAATATTTGCTGGTATTTCGGAAACTCGTTATTTCTTAGAAGCTTGGCAACCCCTCTCAATGAAAGTGCTTTTCCACAGTCTGTGCCTAGGGCTACTTGAAGAGGAAACAAACCATAGAGACAAATCTGAGACCTCTAATTATTTTGTCAAGTTTCAAAGAGCTACTACAAACCATGTTGGATTTAGAGTTCCAAATTCATCTATCTATATAGGAGGGAACAGAGAGAAACCTTAATATAAAAACTGCTATTGTAGAAGAACGCTTCGACCTGGAAGAACAAAATTTGCTGAGCCAAGTGGGATTTGTGTACTGATCATTACCACCAAGTATCAACAAGATTGTGTGAAAAAATATTTGCTGGTATTTCGGAAACTCGTTATTTCTAGGAAGCTTGGCAACCCCTTTCAATGAAAGTGCTTTTCCCGAGTCTCTGCCTAGGGCTACTTAAAGAGGAAACAAACCATAGAGACAAAACTGAGAATTCCTTTATTTTGTCAAGTTTCAAAGAGCTACTACAAACCATGTTGGATTTAGAGTTCCAAATTCATCTATCTATATATGAGAGAACAGAGTGAAACCTAAATATAAAAACTGCTACTGTAGACGAACGCTTCAACCTAGAAGAACAAAATTTGGTGACCCAAGTGGGATTTGTGTACTGATCATTACCACCAAGTATCATCAAGATTTTGTGAAAAAATATTTGCTGGTATTTCGGAAACTCGTTATTTCTTAGAAGCTTGGCAACCCCTCTCAATGAAAGTGCTTTCCACAGTCTGTCCCTGGGGCTTCTTGAAGAGGAAACAAACCATAGATAGAAAACTGAGAACTCCTTTATTTTGTCAAGTTTCAAAGAGCTACTACAAACCATGTTGGATTTAGAGTTCCAAATTCATCTTTCTATATAGAAGAGAACAGAGGGAACCCTAAATATAAAAACTGCTACTGTAGATGAACGCTTCAACCTAGAAGAACAAAATTTGGTGAGCCAAGTGGGATTTGTGTACTGATCATTACCACCAAGTATCATCAAGATTGGGTGAAAAAATATTTGCTGGTGTTTCGGAAACTCATTATTTCTTAGAAGCTTGGCAACCCCTCTTAATGAAAGTGCTTTTCCACAGTCTTTGCTTAGGGCTACATGAAGAGGAAACAAACCATAGAGACAAATCTGAGAACTCCTTTATTTTGTCAAGTTTCAAAGAGCTACTACAAACCATGTTGGATTTAGAGTTCCAAATTCATCTATCTATATAGGAGAGAACAGAGGGAAACCTAAATATAAAAACTGCTACTGTACACGAACGCTTCAACCTAGAAGAACTAAATTTGGTGAGCCAAGTGGGATTTGTGTACTGATAATTACAACCAAGTATCAATAAGATTGTGTGAAAAAAATATTTGCTGGTATTTCGGAAACGCGTTATTTCTTAGAAGCTTGGCAACCCCTCTCAATGAAAGTGCTTTCCACAGTCTGTGCCTAGGGCTACTTGAAGAGGAAACAATCCATAGAGACAAAACTGAGAACTCGTTTATTTTTTCAAGTTTCAAAGAGCTACTACAAACCATGTTGGATTTAGAGTTCCAAATTCATCTATCTATATATGAGAGAACAGAGTGAAACCTAAATATAAAAACTGCTACTGTAGATGAACGCTTCAACCTAGAAGAACAAAATTTGGTGAGCCAAGTGGGATTTGTGTACTGATCATGACCACCAAGTATCATCAAGATTGGGTGAAAAAATATTTGCTGGTATTTCGGAATCTCGTTATTTCTTAGAAGCTTGGGAACCCCTCTCAATGAAAGTGCTTTTCCACAGTCTGTGCCTAGGGCTACTTGAAGAGGAAACAAACCATAGAGACAAATCTTAGAACTCCTTTATTTTGTCAAGTTTCAAAGAGCTACTACAAACCATGTTGGATTTAGAGTTCCAAATTCATCTATCTATATGGGAGAGAACAGAGAGAAACCTAAATACAAAAACTGCTACTGTAGACGAACGCTTCAACCTAGAAGACCAAAATTTGGTGAGCCAAGTGGGATTTGTATACTGATCATTACCACCAAGTATCAACAAGATTGTGTGAAAAAATATTTGCTGATATTTCGGAAACTCGTTATTTCTTAGAAGCTTGGCAACCCATCTCAATGAAAGTGCTCTCCACAGTCTGTGCCTAGGGCTTCTTTAAGAGGAAACAAACCATAGAGACAAAACTGAGAACTCCTTTATTTTGTCAAGTTTCAAAGAGCTACTACAAAACATGTTGGATTTAGAGTTCCAAATTCATCTATCTATATAGGAGAGAACAGAGGGAAACCTAAATATAAAAACTGCTACTGTAGACGAACGCTTCAACCTAGAAGAACAAAAATTTGGTGAGCCAAGTGGGATTTGTGTACTGATCATTACCACCAAGTATCATCAAGATTGGGTGAAAAAATATTTGCTGGTATTTCGGAAACTCGTTATTTCTTAGAAGCTTGGCAACCCGTCTCAATGAATGTGCTTTCCACAGTCTGTCCCTGGGGCTTCTTGAAGAGGAAAACAAACCATAGCTACAAAACTGAGAACTCCTTTATTTTGTCAAGTTTCAAAGAGCTACTACAAACCATGTTGGATTTAGAGTTCCAAATTCATCTTTCTATATAGAAGAGAACAGAGGGAACCCTAAATATAAAAACTGCTACTGTAGATGAACGCTTCAACCTAGAAGAACAAAATTTGGTGAGCCAAGTGGGATTTGTGTACTGATCATGACCACCAAGTATCATCAAGATTGGGTGAAAAAATATTTGCTGGTATTTCGGAAACTCGTTATTTCTTAGAAGCTTGGGAACCCCTCTCAATGAAAGTGCTTTTCCACAGTCTGTGCCTAGGGCTACTTGATGAGGAAACAAACCCTAGAGACAAATCTGAGAACTCCTTTATTTTGTCAAGTTTCAAAGAGCTACTGCAAACCATGTTGGATTTAGAGTTCCAAATTCATCTATCTATATAGGAGGGAACAGAGAGAAATCTAAATATAAAAACTGCTACTGTAGACGAACGCTTCAACCTAGAAGACCAAAATTTGGTGAGCCAAGTGGGATTTGTGTACTGATCATTACCACCAAGTATCATCAAGATTGGGTGAAAAAATATTTCCTGGTATTTCGGAAACTCGTTATTTCTTAGAAGCTTGGGTACCCCTCTCAATGAAATTGCTTTTCCACAGTCTGTGCCTGGGGCTACTTGAAGAGGAAACAAACCATAGAGACAAATCTGAGAACTAATTATTTTGTCAAGTTTCAAAGAGCTACTACAAACCATGTTGGATTTAGTGTTCCAAATTAATCTATCTATATAGGAGAGAACAGAGAGAAACCTAAATATAAAAACTGCTACTGTAGATGAACGCTTCAACATAGAAGACCAAAATTTGGTGAGCCAAGTGGGATTTGTATACTGATCATTACCACCAAGTATCAACAAGATTGTGTGAAAAAATATTTGCTGGTATTTCGGAAACTCGTTATTTCTTAGAAGCTTGGCAACCCCTCTTAATGAAAGTGCTTTTCCACAGTCTGTGCCTAGGGCTACTTTAAGAGGAAACAAACCATAGAGACAAAACTGAGAACTCCTTTATTTTTTCAAGTTTCAAAGAGCTACTACAAACCATGTTGGATTTGGAGTTCCAAATTCATCTATCTATATAGGAGAGAACAGAGGGATACCTAAATATAAAACTGCTACTGTAGAAGAACAATTCAACCTAGAAGAACAAAATTTGGTGAGCCAAGTGGGATTTGTGTACTGATCATTACCACCACGTATCATCAAGATTGGGTGAAAAAATATTTGTTGGTATTTCGGAAACTCGTTATTTCTTAGAAGCTTGGCAACCCCTCTCAATGAAAGTGCTTTTCCACAGTCTGTGCCTAGGGCTACTTGAAGAGGGAACAAAATATAGAGACAAATCTGAGACCTCTTTTATTTTGTCAAGTTTCAAAGAGCTACTACAAACCATGTTTGATCTAGATTTCCAAATTCATCTATCTATATAGGAGAGAACAGAGAGAAACCTAAATATAAAAACTGCTACTGTAGACGAACGCTTCAACCTAGAAGAACAAAATTTGGTGAGCCAAGTGGGATTTTTGTACTGATCATTACCACCAAGTATCATCAAGATTGGGTGAAAAAATATTTGCTGGTATTTCGGAAACTCGTTATTTCTTAGAAGATTGGGAACCCCTCTCAATGAAAGTGCTTTTCCACAGTCTGTGCCTGGGGCTACTTGAATAGGAAACAAACCATAGCGACAAAACCGAGAACTCCTTTATTTTATCACGTTTCAAAGAGCTACTACAAACCATGTTGGATTTAGAGTTCCAAATTCATCTTTCTATATAGGAGAGAACAGAGGGAAACCTAAATATAAAAACTGCTACTGTAGACGAACGCTTCAACCTAGAAGAACAAAATTTGGTGAGCCAAGTGGGATTTGTGTACTGATCATTAGCAACAAGTATCATCAAGATTGGGTGAAAAAATATTCGCTGGTATTTCGGAAACTCGTTATTTCTTAGAAGCTTGGCAACCCCTCTCAATGAAAGTCCTTTTCCACAGTCTGTGCCTAGCGCTACTTGAAGAGGAAACAAACCATAGAGACAAATCTGAGAACTCCTTTATTTTGTCAAGTTTCAAAGAGCTACTACAAACCATGTTGGATTTAGAGTTCCAAATTCATCTATCTATATAGGAGAGAACAGAGGGAAACTTGATTATAAAAACTGCTACTGTAGAGGAACGCTTCAACCTAGAAGAACAAAATTTGGTAAGCCAAGTGGGATTTGTGTACTGATCATTACCACCAAGTATCATCAAGATTGGGTGAAAAAATATTTGCTGGTGTTTCGGAAACTCATTATTTCTTAGAAGCTTGGCAACCCCTCTTAATGAAAGTGCTTTTCCACAGTCTTTGCTTAGGGCTACATGAAGAGGAAACAAACCATAGAGACAAATCTGAGACCTCCTTTATTTTGTCAAGTTTCAAAGAGCTACTACAAACCATGTTGGATTTAGAGTTCCAAATTCATCTATCTATATAGGAGAGAACAGAGGGAAACCTAAATATAAAAACTGCTACTGTACACGAACGCTTCAACCTAGAAGAACTAAATTTGGTGAGCCAAGTGGGATTTGTGTACTGATAATTACAACCAAGTATCAATAAGATTGTGTGAAAAAAATATTTGCTGGTATTTCGGAAACGCGTTATTTCTTAGAAGCTTGGCAACCCCTCTCAATGAAAGTGCTTTCCACAGTCTGTGCCTAGGGCTACTTGAAGAGGAAACAATCCATAGAGACAAAACTGAGAACTCGTTTATTTTTTCAAGTTTCAAAGAGCTACTACAAACCATGTTGGATTTAGAGTTCCAAATTCATCTATCTATATATGAGAGAACAGAGTGAAACCTAAATATAAAAACTGCTACTGTAGACGAACGCTTTAACCTAGAAGAACAAAACTTGGTGAGCCAAGTGGGATTTGTGTACTGATCATGAGCACAAAGTATCATCAAGATTGGATGAAAAAATATTTGCTGGTATTTCGGAAACTCGTTATATCTTAGAAGCTTGGGAACCCCTCTCAATGAAAGTGCTTTTCCACAGTCTGTGCCTACGGCTACTTGAAGAGGAAACAAACCATAGAGAGAAATCTGAGAACTCCTTTATTTTGTCAAGGTTCAAAGAGCTACTACAAACCATGTTGGATTTAGAGTTCCAAATTCATCTATCTATATAGGAGAGAACAGAGAGAATTCTAAATATAAAAACTGCTACTGTAGACGAACGCTTCAACCTAGAAGACCAAAATTTGGTGAGCAAAGTGGGATTTGTGTACTGATCATTACCACCAAGTATCAACAGGATTGTGTGAAAAAATATTTGCTGGTATTTCGAAAACTCGTTATTTCTTAGAAGCTTGGCAACCCATCTCAATGAAAGTGCTTTCCACAGTCTGTGCCTAGGGCTACTTTAAGAGGAAACAAACCATAGAGACAAAACTGAGAACTCCTTTATTTTTTCAAGTTTCAAAGATCTACTACAAACCATGTTGGATTTAGAGTTCCAAATTCATCTATCTATATTGGAGAGAACCGAGAGAAACCTAAATATAAAAACTGCTACTGTAGACGAACGCTTCAACCTAGAAGAACAAAATTTGGTGAGCCAAGTGGGATTTGTGTTCTGATCATTACCACCAAGTATCATCAAGATTGGGTGAAAAAATATTTGCTGGTATTTCGGAAACTCGTTATTTCTTAGAAGCTTGGCAACCCCTCTCCATGAAAGTGCTTTTCCACAGTCTGTGCCTAGGGCTACTTGAAGAGGAAACACACCATAGAGACAAATCTGAGAACTCCTTTATTTTGTCAAGTTTCAAAGAGCTACTACAAACCATGTTGGATTTAGAGTTCCAAATTCATCTTTCTATATAGGAGAGAACAGAGGGAAACCTAAATACAAAAACTGCTACTGTAGACGAACGCTTCAACCTAGAAGAACAAAATTTGGTGAGCCAAGTGGGATTTGTGTACTGATCATTAGCAACAAGTATCATCAAGATTGGGTGAAAAAATATTCGCTGGTATATCGGAAACTCGTTATCTTAGAAGCTTGGCAACCCCTCTCAATGAAAGTGCTTTTCCGCAGTCTGTGCCTAGGGCTACTGGAAGAGGAAACAAACCATAGAGACAAATCTGAGACCTCCTTTATTTTGTCAAGTTTCAAAGAGCTACTACAAACCATGTTGGATTTAGAGTTCCAAATTCATCTATCTATATATGAGAGAACAGAGTGAAACCTAAATATAAAAACTGCTACTGTAGACGAACGCTTCAACCTAGAAGAACAAAATTTGGTGAGCCAAGTGGGATTTGTGTACTGATCATTACCACCAAGTATCATCAAGATTGGGTGAAAAAATATTTGCTGGTATTTCGGAAACTCGTTATTTCTTAGAAGCTTGGGAACCCCTCTCAATGAAAGTGCTTTTCCACAGTCTGTGCCTGGGGCTACTTGAAGAGGAAACAAACCATAGCGACAAAACTGAGAACTCCTTTATTTTGTCAAGTTTCAAAGAGCTACTACAAACCATGTTGGATTTAGAGTTCCAAATTCATCTTTCTATATAGGAGAGAACAGAGGGAAACCTAAATACAAAAACTGCTACTGTCGACGAACGCTTCAACCTAGAAGAACAAAATTTGGTGAGCCAAGTGGGATTTGTGTAGTGATCATTAGCAACAAGTATGATCAAGATTGGGTGAAAAAATATTCGCTGGTATTTCGGAAACTCGTTATTTCTTAGAAGCTTGGCAACCCCTCTCAATGAAAGTGCTTTTGCACAGTCTGTGTCTAGGGCTACTTGAAGAGGAAAAAAACCATAGAGACAAATCTGAGACCTCCTTTATTTTGTCAAGTTTCAAAGAGCTACTACAAACAATGTTGGATTTAGAGTTCCAAATTCATCTTTCTATATAGGAGAGAACAGAGGGGAACCTAAATATAAAAACTGCTACTGTAGACGAACGCTTCAACCTAGAAGAACAAAATTTGGTGAGCCAAGTTGGATTTGTGTACTGACCATTAGCACCAAGTATCATCAAGATTGGGTGAAAAAATATTTGCTGGTATTTCGGAAACTCGTTATTTCTTAGAAGCTTGGGAACCCCCCTCAATGAAAGTGCTTTTCCACAGTCTGTGCCTGGGGCTACTTGAAGAGGAAACAAACCATAGCGACAAAACTGAGAACTACTTTATTTTGTCAAGTTTCAAAGAGCTACTACAAACCATGTTGGATTTAGAGTTCCAAATTCATCTTTCTATATAGGAGAGAACAGAGGGAAACCTAAATACAAAAACTGCTGCTGTAGACGAACGCTTCATCCTAGAAGAACATAATTTGGTGAGCCAAGTGGGATTTGTGTACTGATCATGAGCAACAAGTATCATCAAGATTGGGTGAAAAAATATTCTCTGGTATTTCGGAAACTCGTTATTTCTTAGAAGCTTGGCAACCCCTCTCAATGAAAGTGCTTTTACACAGTCTGTGCCTAGGGCTACTTGAAGAGGAAACAAACCATAGAGACAAATCTGAGAACTCCTTTATTTTGTCAAGTTTCAAAGAGCTACTACAAACCATGTTGGATTTAGAGTTCCAAATTCATCTATCTATATAGGAGAGAACAGAGGGAACCCTAAATATAAAAAACTGCTACTGTAGATGAACGCTTCAACCTAGAAGAACAAAATTTGGTGAGCCAAGTGGGATTTGTGTACTGATCATGAGCACCAAGTATTATCAAGATTGGGTTAAAAAATATTTGCTGGTATTTCGGAAACTCGTTATTTCTTAGAAGCTTGGGAACCCCTCTCAATGAAAGTGCTTTTCCACAGTCTGTGCCTAGGGCTACTTGATGAGGAAACAAACCATAGAGACAAATCTGAGAACTTCTTTATTTTGTCAAGTTTCAAAGAGCTAGTGCAAACCATGTTGGATTTAGAGTTCCAAATTCCTCTATCTATATAGGAGAGAACAGAGAGAAATCTAAATATAAAAACTGCTACTGTAGACGAACGCTTCAACCTAGAAGACCAAAATTTGGTGAGCCAAGTGGGATTTGTGTACTGATCATTACCACCAAGTATCAACAAGATTGTGTGAAAAAATATTTGCTGGTATTTCGGAAACTCGTTATTTCTTAGAAGCTTGGCAACCCCTCTCAATGAAAGTGCTTTTCCACAGTCTGTGCCTAGGGCTACTTGAAGAGGAAACAAACCATAGAGAAAATCTGAGACCTCCTTTATTTTGTCAAGTTTCAAAGAGCTACTACAAACCATGTTGGATTTAGAGTTCCAAATTCATCTATCTATATTGGAGAGAACAGAGGGAAACCTAAATATAAAAACTGCTACTGTAGACGAACGCTTCAACCTAGAAGACCAAAATTTGGTGAGCCAAGTGGGATTTGTGTACTGATCATTAACTCCAAGTATCAACAAGATTGTGTGAAAAAATATTTGCTGGTATTTCGGAAACTCGTTATTTCTTAGAAGATTGGCAACCCATCTCAATGAAAGTGCTTTTCCACAGTCTGTGACTAGGGCTACTTGAAGAGGAAACAAACCATAGAGACAAAACTGAGAACTCCTTTATTTTGTCAAGTTTCAAAGAGCTACTACAAACCATGTTGGATTTAGAGTTCCAAATTCATCTATCTATATATGAGAGAACAGAGTGAAACCTAAATATAAAAACTGCTACTGTAGACGAACGCTTCAACCTAGAAGAACAAAATTTGGTGAGCCAAGTGGGATTTGTGTACTGATCATTACCACCAAGTATCATCAAGATTGGGTGAAAAAATATTTGCTGGTATTTCGGAAACTCGTTATTTCTTAGAAGCTTGGGAACCCCTCTCAATGAAAGTGCTTTTCCACAGTCTGTGCCTGGGGCTACTTGAAGAGGAAACAAACCATAGCGACAAAACTGAGAACTCCTTTATTTTGTCAAGTTTCAAAGAGCTACTACAAACCATGTTGGATTTAGAGTTCCAAATTCATCTTTCTATATAGGAGAGAAGAAAGGGAAACCTAAATACAAAAAATTCTACTGTAGACGAACGCTTCAACCTAGAAGAACAAAATTTGGTGAGCCAAGTGGGATTTGTGTACTGATCATTAGCAACAAGTATGATCAAGATTGGGTGAAAAAATATTCGCTGGTATTTCGGAAACTCGTTATTTCTTAGAAGCTTGGCAACCCCTCTCAATGAAAGTGCTTTTCCACAGTCTGTGCCTAGGGCTACTTGAAGAGGAAACAAACCATAGAGACAAATCTGAGACCTCCTTTATTTTGTCAAGTTTCAAAGAGCTACTACAAACAATGTTGGATTTAGAGTTCCAAATTCATCTTTCTATATAGGAGAGAACAGAGGGGAACCTAAATATAAAAACTGCTACTGTAGACGAACGCTTCAACCTAGAAGAACAAAATTTGGTGAGCCAAGTGGGATTTGTGTACTGACCATTAGCACCAAGTATCATCAAGATTGGGTGAAAAAATATTTGCTGGTATTTCGGAAACTCGTTATTTCTTAGAAGCTTGGGAACCCCCCTCAATGAAAGTGCTTTTCCACAGTCTGTGCCTGGGGCTACTTGAAGAGGAAACAAACCATAGCGACAAAACTGAGAACTCCTTTATTTTGTCAAGTTTCAACGAGCTACTACAAACCATGTTGGATTTAGAGTTCCAAATTCATCTATCTATATAGGAGAGAACAGAGGGAAACCTAAATATAAAAACTGCTACTGTAGACGAACGCTTCAACCTAAAAGAACAAAATTTGGTGAGCCAAGTGGGATTGTGTACTGATCATTACCACCAAGTATCATCAAGATTGGGTGAAAAAATATTCGCTGGTATTTCGGAAACTCGTTATTTCTTAGAAGCTTGGCAACCCCTCTCAATGAAAGTGCTTTTCCACAGTCTGTGCCTAGGGCTACTTGAAGAGGAAACAAACCATAGAGACAAATCTGAGACCTCCTTTATTTTGTCAAGTTTCAAAAGCTACTACAAACAATGTTGGATTTAGAGTTCCAAATTCATCTTTCTATATAGGAGAGAACAGAGGGGAACCTAAATATAAAAACTGCTACTGTAGACGAACGCTTCAACCTTGAAGAACAAAATTTGGTGAGCCAAGTGGGATTTGTGTACTGACCATTAGCACCAAGTATCATCAAGATTGGGTGAAAAAATATTTGCTGGTATTTCGGAAACTCGTTATTTCTTAGAAGCTTGGGAACCCCCCTCAATGAAAGTGCTTTTCCACAGTCTGTGCCTGGGGCTACTTGAAGAGGAAACAAACCATAGCGACAAAACTGAGAACTCCTTTATTTTGTCAAGTTTCAAAGAGCGACTGCAAACCATGTTGGATTTAGAGTTCCAAATTCATCTATCTATATAGGATAGAACAGAGAGAAATCTAAATATAAAAACTGCTA